>NW_006912280.1:0-39054 GCF_000523435.1 Bipolaris zeicola 26-R-13 | reverse complement strand
ATGAGTATGAAGAGAAGAGATAGCAAGCTGAATATCTGTTTCATTTGAAGGCATTTAGAATATATTGCGTAGAGTGGTTGTGTATAGAGTTAAACCGTGTGCGCAAACTTGGTGGGGTGGCCAACTCGCTTGCCTGGCCAACTCGCTTATCCAGCACGTTAAAGTGTTGGGTTATTGGTGTCTCTTCCACATCACAGTGTTTGTAAAATCTGCATAACAGTAGGGCGGCTTGACAGATCGTAATACAGAATCTTCATTTACACAGTTACTGCAATGCTAATAATACAGTGACGAGTTTTGCTTGTGTAGTACCAAAATCGCATTACCCATCATAAACAGACTACATGGCATTTCCAGCCTGTATGTCTAACCTCCTAGCCTACGGCCAGGTCCCATTCCACCCCAAGACGTGTTCGCACCCGTAGTCCTGCCCGTAGTTGGCTGTACGCCGCTTCCAGGTGCACCGGCCGCCCTTCCGCGTCCCTGCACAGCATGCCCGTATCCCCTATCCTGGACACTGCCGGCTGTTGCACTGAACCAACCCTTCACAATCTGAGGGGTACGAATGTAGTTTGTTCCACCTCCGAACGTAGGCCAGATCCTTGTGAGGAAATCGTAGAGATGTGCAGCAAGGAGGCCGGTCAGTTGCGAAGCCGCTGCATCAGGACCATCGATGACGAATGTAAGGAACAGCATGGCGAAAGGCAGGAACTTGGCGTCGAAGTTGAGAATGAAGAATTGCACGGATCGCGTAGGGTTGTCCTGGCCAAAGGTGTACGCGTATGCGAGAGACAGCGCAGGAAGGAAGGTGTATGAGCCTAAAAGGCAGCCTGCCGTTCCCTTTACATGGACCGTTAGCACAAGCCCATTCCAGGTTACATCCACAACAAGCGATTCAACAAAGCAAAACAAGTGGTAAAGGTATGTAGGGAGCCCCAAATAACCTTGCGAAATAGAGAGTTCGCAACGCATCGTTATGTGACAATCCCACCATGCCTACACACCATACAGTCCCTTTTGGATTGTAGCGGAACTGCATGATGTGCAAGGGTATTCTTCCTCGATTCCAGGAACCGCTTCAGCTAGATTATTTTTTGACTGGGCGGGCAGATATGTCGAGGTGGTCGAGACCGTAGTCGGTGCGTCGCAGACAGCTTGGGTCGATGCGATATGGACAAAGTACATGTATATGCGATGGGGCGCAGAATAGCTACGAGCAGGTACTTACCACAATGACGCTGCCAACGAACATGGTATACACAAAAAAGTCGCCGGGCTGCGAAAAGCGGCTGGACTCGCGCTCAATGGAGCTGCCATATTGGTACAAAAAGTATGGGTCAAGCAGGATGCCGAACTTCGGTTTCGTGAGGAGAAACGCAGAGAAGAGTCGCCAGAGCTGCGGGATCATCTTGGTAGTGAAGACATATTGAGTCGCGAAGACGACATGGTAGAGGTTGAGGATGCCACCATAACCCAGCGCCGACACGACGACAGCTGCAGCTGTAATGGATCTATGGGAAGCTGTTAGATGCGAAACCTTAAGAGCTACGCGAAGAAGAATAAGGAAGCTTACCTAGAGACCGGGGGGAGCGTCCAAAAAACGTCCATTGTTGCGTGAAGCTGTGGCAGCCACAGACAGATGCGACAATGAAGTGTGGTGGGCGAGGAACAGCGGAAGTGCTGCCTAAAGAACCAGACGAAGCGAATTCGCAAGGTGGCTTTTGAAGAAAGCGGCGCGCCGTTGGTGGAGAGACCTTACGTCAGCCTTGCCTCCGCAGAACAAAGCACGTCATTGGTCCGTTAACTCCGCACCACCCCAACGCAGCAATGTCGTTACTCCGTGATACATGGATTATTTGTGTGTTTTTGGGAATTGGTGTGGGTTCAGTGCTATAATAGTGCTAGTAATGTTTCTTTCAAGACTTTCTATGAGCAGAATGACTGTATAGATTGTGCTGTTGTGAAATCCTGGAATCATCTAGAAGAAGAGCCCCAAAACGGAAGCATGTCTGTAACCCATTCATTGCATGTGTGGATAACGAATAGACGCCTGATATCGTACAATACAAACAGCCTTCCCTAATCTCTAACTTGGCTCGTGGTATCCTCCCATATGCGACCCTATGCACTTTTTCCATCTGGTCCATGTACATCGCTCTCCGCTCCTACTCCTGGCGTCCCTCTCTCCTCGTACGTATCCTCGTACCGTCTCCAGATCTCCATATCCCTCGCCAGCCTCTTATGATGTCTAACGCGATGCTGATAATTCACCATGCGCTTGTCTGCTTCGAGCATGCCGCCTAGTATCATACCACTCATTTGTATGTATCTGATCTGTGGATTAGCAACCATGGACTTTAGAGCAGCATGCAATTCAAGAGGGAAGGTATGTAATCATACGTTTTGAATTGGACAGTCAGACCGCGGTAGAGGGGGGAAAACGCATACGCGACACCGCCTCCTACGGCGAAGAAAGCACCCCACTGGTTGTATCAAAGTTAGCTTGATGTCTCTTATATGGCCAGGAAGTCTTCTAAAACACAGATAAAGCATAGAAGGAATCAGATGACATGACTGCGACCTGTGCAGTCGTTGTAACTTCCAATCTTGACTCTCACGTGAGATTCGCTCATGCGCCCACAGCTAGCTCTTTCGTCACTACTTTCCTTCTCTTGCTTCCTGTTTTGAAGCAAACTCTTAAATTCGTAGTAAAGAGAAGGCAAGGATGTAATAGATGTAATCCGCGCGAGAGCCATCTCGTACCTTTGTACCGCCGACTAGCGCACCACGCGCCGCCTCCCAGGCCGCCTGGTTCGTCTCTTCATCCTTCTCTAAACTGCCATGTTGTCTGACCATCTTCTTAGCCGAATTACCATAAGAAGATGGAAAAAGTCGTGATCTGGTCTCGAGATTGCAATTGGTTCGTCTGTGGCTTTGGTTTTGAAAGTGTGAGGTTCAATTAACTCGTTTCGAGCGAAATGATGTCGTCAACGTACATTTTCGGCCGGAGCTCGGACATGTCAATTATGAGCTTGTTTAGTGGGGTGCACCCCACGCAGTGCGATCGCAGACGGAAATGCACAATGTTCAAATCTGAACTGACTACATTTCATACCTGCAACAAACCAATGAATTAGTCATGTTTGGAATTTTAACGAAAAACTGAAAGTCGAGCATTTCTCTTGAGAAGAGTCCGAAACTTCAATCTTGTTTATAACAATCTAAATGGTATCTTTGAAGAAGAAAAACAGCCGTCCAGAGATGAGCCTAAGCCTAGAACATGCATGTACTCAAGAAGTATAAATTATCCAGACCAGACGGTTCCTTCGCCCAACGACCAGAATTCCGAAATCGTCAGCTACCTGTGGTAGAAAAGAAACGCCGAATAACCTCTGTCGAGAAGGTATATGCAAAATGAGCCCTATATATATACAGGCGAAGAAAGCGATTGCAAACAAGCATTGTAACAATAGAGTGATGGTGGGCGAGAAGCAGTAAAATGCAGAGGCCCAATCACGATTAGGTGTGATTAAAGTTGTCCGTTTGATTACTTTGGGAATGGAAATCCAACTGATGTATTACCAAAAGACATTTCGAGCTCTTTTTCCAAAGGTGTACTGTCGTAGTCAATGTCTATCATCGGCGTCGTAGTTATTTCCGGAAGTAGGCTACCAAGCTGTAGATCCTTCTCTGCAGTAGGAGTGCTCTCGATGGTAACTTTTTCAAGAATCTTGCCTAAACTGTTTGCCGTATCTGGCCTTTCGAATTCTTCCTCATCGACATCCATGGCTGTTGGTATGCCGTGTGCGATGTTGTAATTGCGGGTCAAGTACTGCTGCAGACGATACTCTTGCCTGGCCCAACTCTCGTCAACCAGCCCCAACGCGGCCTTGATGTCTTGATCTGACAGACCTGTCGGGTAGTTGGGCTCTTTTGCAGTCTTGCTGACCACTCTGTTTGTGATTCTGCTTCGAACCGAGGATGATTTTGATTGGTTGTTTGTTGGCAAATCGTCACGCATTGATTTGACTTGGTCTTCTGTTTGCTTGAGCGCCATTTGGCGGGATTCATGCATAGATGGAAGATATAGGAGGGTAGTGTTTCGATGGAGCGCATTAACAAGATCCGTGAAACCAGTCAAAGCGATACCATTGTCCTCACAGTATAGGTATTGCAGAGTATTGTTGACTTTGAGCACATCCGCAAGGGTACTCGCGCCTTGTACACCCAGCTTTTGATCTAATTCTATTAGTTCCTCAACTATTCTATACTCAAGAGGATGAACTTACATCTGATGTACAAAGCACGCAAGGTTTTGTTGCGCTGAAGTCCTCGCAACGCTCGGTTGATACCGACGCCTAATTTGGTTGTTTCAAGGCGAGAGTCTTCACCAGAAATATCAAGCCACTCAAGGCTTCTGTTATCAGCAAACATCTTCTCTAATGCTTGGCACGTCTCTTCTGAAGCGTCACATGGTAGAGATGCTCGCGAGATGTCCAGCTGTCGAATGGTGTTATTGGCGGCCAGAGCGAGTATCATCTTCCGAAAGTCGGCGTCTTCTTCGAACTCAAGCAAACGGAGAGTGAAGCTCGATGGGGCAAGGCCATTAGCGATTGCTTTTGTTAACGAGTCCAGGTCTTCCTCGATTCGGTTCTCGCTGACATCAAGATGGAGGTCGCGAGCTTTGCCCGGATGTTCGGTCATTGCGTGCAGAAGAAAAGCAATGTCCCTTCCAGTAAGAAAGCAATGATCCAATTTTATCTCGCGAAGGGCTGAAGACCGTTTGTAGTTAGAAAGGTAGCCGGCGATGGCATCGACGGTAGCCGCGTTGAGTGATGTTCCGCTAAGGATCAGCTCTTGTAATCTCCAGCCTTGGAATGTCTCGACGGATATTAGGGATTCAAGGCCAGAGGATCGCGCAAGATGTGAGAGATTCAGTCGTGTGAGATAGCCAAAAACGCCGATTTGAGAGTCGAAAATGCTTGGTGCAAGGCGGAAAGGATTGGACGAGAGATCGATGGCTTCTAGTGTGGTTTCTTGTGCACGCAATGCGTCTAGGACAAGAGACAATGCACGGTCCGTAAGACCACATCCGCTCAATTCCAGTCCCCTTAGATGACAAGCTCGCTCGACACCTGCAGCGACAAGATAATCCAAGTCAGTATCCCCCAGTTGTATTCTGTTAAGAGCTATCCAATCGACATTTGTTGTTTGGTATTTGCACAGCGGAAACAGCGCTTCCACAATAGCGCAGCCCTGATCTCTCGCACTACCTCTGGATTCCCCGTGGTCGCTGGGCTTCCGCGTGATACAACCCGAAAAGTCCATTCTTCGAAGCTTCCGGTTTGTCAGAGCCAATGCGCGGATCTCCTGAACCAATAGACAAGATCGTTCTAATTCTTCGATATCCAAGCGCGCATATGTGCCGCGTTTTGTCTTGAGACAAAGATGCTCTGCGCCATTTGGGTCTTTGAGCCCATTCAAGATATCCAGGTGTACATCTTTGAATGAGATCCCACCAAACGTTTCGTTGTACCTCAAGGCGCGCATTACAGCAAGGAGTTCCAGTGTAGTATACTGGGTTCTCCGGGAGCTGGGCGGGAGGAGCTCGAACCGTGGAGAGTCTTCTGGTGGATACGTAATCTGATAGCTAATGTTCTCTGGTTGGACATCATAAGCGATACAATAACCTATCAAAGTGCGATCCAGAGAGTCAGGGTCCATAGGGTGTGGGCTCTCTTGTCGTACAATGTCTTGGTGTACTTCCTCGGGGACCAGAAAATCTAATGGGCGCGTCTCCCACTCCGGTCTGAGACTAGATTCAACATATTGTAGGCGGACAGCTATGTCTCGAGAGGCAAGCGACGCTAATTGAAGCACCTTTGGTCTCTCTAGAGGTTTTCTGCATGCTGTCAGAGTTGCTCTCCCTGTGGGCATTCGCACACGTACCTGAAGGTCAACTGGAAAGTATCATCAATCTCACTGACACGAACTTCAGTCAGGGTTAGGATACCATGTGACAATTGTGTGTTTTGGGACACCAAGGATGGACTGGAAGATCGTTGCGAAGGCGGCTTGAACAACGGGATGATGTGTACTTTGTGCACGCCAATTGCAAGAAAACATACTGAAGCAGATGCCTTTGTCAGATCATCAGACGAAGACCTGGCCGTGGTTTTCCCTTGGGGCCTGAGGACAACTTTGTATATGGCATAGTGTGGAGGCACATAGTCACGCTCTGCTTCTACAACACGTGCAGCCAGATGGGAGTTATGTGCAGAGATGGGCTTTGCATCACAGAGTCGGGCTGCATTGGCGGCATGTCTAATGATCTTGAGCCAAGCAAACATGTCTTCGGGATCGCCGAATTGGAGAGTCATGGAAGCGGCATGATTGGACTCGTCATCCAGGTAATACAGCTCGAGAGCAAAGTGCGGCCGTCCGTCGTCTAGGTGGTATGCGGCAACAATGTGACGCAGGGGAATTCCTTGATGACGATCACCAGATGATTCTGAGGCTAGGGACTGGAGCTCATGTGTTGATCCAATAGAGGGGCTGTGGCTGTGTCTGTATGTACTCAAGCGATGCGAGGATGGGACCTTACGATACTCAGTTCCATCGCCTGGAATTAAGTGGACTGGGGCGCATTCAATAAAAGCCTCGGCTGCTTTGGACTGGCTCTTGAAGCGGATTAGATGCTTCTCGGTCAGTACCAAATATTCCTTCTTCTTCCTGAACATGGAACTGCTCGTCTGCACCTCTCCATGGTGCAAGACCTGAAGATTGTTCACATCTTCAAACAAGTATTCTCCAAAAATGGTCGAGTTCCGCGTCGAGGTTGCCGAGAGGGGCTCAGGTTCGTCGTCGCCGGGAAGTTTGTAGCCACGAAAGGAACTGAAGACGGAGCTGGCACGCTTCAGCTGGCTCTTGGAAAGATTGGATCGGGCTGAATCAGGCGGTTCTGGGGCGTTGGAGCTGGCTCCCATGGAGCCGTTGATAGTGAATGGTTCTGCATGCTGTGATACGTCGGAGAGATTCGAAATGAAGGAGGCGGTGCGGCGCTTCCGCAGCAGATTGGAGGGCTGGGTGTCGTCTTTGCTGCTCTGAGAGGTGAGGACATTGAGAGAGCTGCGACCGAAAATGCTCCGCCGTTTGTCTTTGGACATTCCGGGGTTGCAGGTTTGCGCGCACAGCCCAGTACGAGCTCAGCGGCGCGACTGTCGCATACAGAAAGTAGAGCAGTCCTCGGTGGAAGAAGCAAGGGATGCGCGTCGGTAGCTAGGTCAGAAAGAGTCGGCGTGCGGAGGGTGAGCCAGAGGAGCGGAGTTTGGACTGAGTGTCGAGGCGTAGCCAATGAACATGCAGGCGCAGGCGCATGCGCGAAGAAGTAAGAAGACAATAACAATAACAACAACAACAATCGCGGGATGGTTACGGGGCGGCAGTCGCAGTGCAGACGTCAGGCTCGGATTTTTAGTGGGACGGCGTTGGCGGCGGTGGTGGTGGAATGGTGATGTCCCATTATTCATGTGCCGTAGGTGGGCGCATATGGTATGAGGGTTCCTGGGGATGATGATGCCTTACGTCTGTCTGAACGAGGGGGGACTGGCAGCCTGCTCACGCCTCAGACGCGAAAAAGATACGTACAAGCAGGACGCCCCGCACCGGCAAAGAAAGAGAAGAAGGGGGACGCGAAGTCCACAGGGTTCTGTCTGGGTAGTAGTCCTACTGTCTACAAGACATGCGCCCAATGGCGGAGTGGGTGGGTCTCTGGTGCCCTCTCCGCGCGTCCTGGCTGTTGCTACTACGCGTCACGTGATGCGCCCTAATAGGCGATCGCCCGGCGTTAACAAAACAAAACGCCGATGGATTTTCTGAAAATGTCGAAGCGTCACTGTCGCCGCTCATCTCAACCGCCGTCCTCACTCTTCACTTCGCCAACACTTTCCAATGCTGAGTCGCCAGTTGGTGCGAGCCTCGCCACGGCAATGGAACCATGCATGTCTCTTTTGCGCTGCTTCAAGCCTGCCACGCCCGCTACTGCGCCAGCCCTTCAGCGCCACTGCTGTTGTGCTGAAGCGAGATGTGCCTAAGAAAGCTGCAAAGTCTGCAAAGCCTAAAAAGGCTACAAAGGCTAGCAAAAAACCCAAGAATGCCCGTGAAATAGAAGAGGCCGAGGATGTAGCGGCGGACGAGCATGGCGACAACAATGGCATGTCTCTCAAAGACGCACTTCTTGGTCGCAAGCGGGAGAGACGGAAAGAGAAGGGCGAAGAACGTGAGAAGCTGAACATAAGCTCGATTGAGACCAGCGAGCTCAAATTCGAGCCTGTGCCAGTGGAAAAACCGCCTGTGCCCATGCTAGCCTATGGACTTGACCGCGTGCTTTTCAACCCTGGCGTGTACCGACTGCAGGACCCACGGTCAAGAGTGTACAACTTCGACCCCTACTTGGAGAAGATCATGCCAGCCCACGAGTTCGATTTTAAAGCCCTGAGCGAGTACAAGACTTCCTCCAAGGACAAAGACCTGCTCGCCTTGACAAAGGACATTGGCGCAAAGTTCACGGGCTCCACATCCAGCATGTCGGGCATCTTGCAGCACTTCCATTTCGTTCTGTCCAACTTTCGAAAGCTCAACCACGACATGCTCTCACGCCAGTTCCCAGATCCGTCTCCGAATTTTTCGAAAATCACTCTTGGTCCCAGTACTGTCTTTCTGAGACACAAGGACGGCATCTATGCAATTGACGCAGACAAGTCCTACGATAGACCCAACATTATGAGTTGGCTTGGTCATTCTCTCGAGAAGTTGCTCACGACCGAGCGAAGCGAGTTTGAAAGATATCGTAGATCGAATCCCGAGCAGGCACCTACAGAAGATAATTCCAGCCGTTGCTATCACTATTCGAAGCAAGGCAACATTATGATGCGGTCCCAACTGGATGCAGTCGACCCCCGACTCCCCGGAACCGGCGTTTTCGATTTGAAGACGAGGGCTGTTGTTTCAATTCGTATGAACCACAAAGAATTCGAAGAAGGCTCGGGTTACCAGCTACGACATGCGTTGGGCGAGTGGGAATCTTTTGAGCGTGAGTTCTACGACATGACACGTGCCACGCTGCTCAAGTACTCACTGCAAGTCCGGATGGGGCGAATGGATGGCATTTTCGTCGCCTTTCACAACATTGAGCGCATCTTTGGCTTCCAGTATCTCAGCTTAGCAGACATGGATGCTGTTCTTCACGGACAGCACGACACATCATTGGGAGACGAGGAGTTCAAGGTCTCTATCAACCTGGTTGATGAACTCCTAACCAAGGCTACCGCTCAGTTCCCTGACACAGTAAGCTACTTCTGTCGACTTCATACTTATGGCCAATTACTAACTCGATCATAGTCCTTGAGGATGCATTTCGAAGCACGCGAAGGCAAGACGCCCTTTATGTACATATTTGCTGAGCCCGTCACCGAGGAGCAGGCGGACGAGATCCAACAGGCAGGGGAAACTGCCCAACAAGACTTTGCGCGGGATATTGTGGGTATACCAGAAGACGATCGGAGAACTCAAGAAGCTTGGCAGGACATCCAAGACGATGTTGACGAGCAAATCAGTGAGGATCAAAGGATCATCTCGATAGCAGAGAGTAGCGAGGCCGATGCATCTCAGCAAGAACCACTCGATGCTTCTGAAAACGCGTCCGAAGACGTTTCCAAAGAGCCTACTGAAGAGACCACTGAAGAGACCACTGAAGAAACTGCTGAAGAGACTGCTGAAGAGACTGCTGAAGAGACTGCTGAAGAGACTGCTGAGGAATCTACCAACGATGGAGATGAGGAAAGCGTAGGAGACGTGAAGGATGTACCCAAACCTACCTCGATCTCGGAGGGACCGCTAATGGGATGGACATTGAGCGTCCGTAATATGGTGAACGGGGGCTACGTGGAGAGGCCCGTCGACTTTACAGAACAAGACGAGTGGAAGGTTGAGTACCACATCAAGGAGATTCCAGAGCAGACTCGTTGGAGGCTGTACAACGCGCTGAAGGAGCGGCGGCGTCAACTGATTGGGCTGGACGAAGAGGAGACGGATAGGAAGCTCAAGCCCTACCGCGACCTGATCTCAAGGTTCAGCCACCGCGGGCGACAATGGAGAAAAGAGCAAGATCAGCTTAACGAATCAAAGGGAGTGCAGGTGTTCCGGCCACTCGGGCCTGGCTCCGATGCTGCACACGAACACGATGAAGCAGCGACGGCAAAGACGGAGGAGATTACAAAGGTTGAATGAAGAAGCGATAGAGTCTGGGGCAACCAAGAGAAGAGCAAACAGGTCTTGGATGATGTGCTCAATATCTCCGTCATGTTAGCATATGTTGCTGTTACATGGCCAAGGAATCATTCGCTATTCCAAGAAAGGCGCGAAGGAGTGTCAAGATATGAGTGTACGCTTCAGGACTGTTATGTAATAAGATAAATGTACAATAGAACAAAGCTACGAAGCGGGAAACAAGAAGCAGTTTGTGCATGGTTCGGGCCATGTGCGGCATTGACCGTTAGGTGCATGTGTGACGCAATAATAGTCGACGGTGCACAGCATCCCTGCTCTTCCGCCCGCAATTGGCGACGTGAAAGCTCCGCATGGCACCTCCGCAAAGCTACGCCTTATGCTCCCCGCCATGACTGCCGCCAGACAAGACACAGGCGCGCCTTCTCCGCATATCGCCAGTCTGCGTCCATTTTTCTGGTGTTTATAGTTCCGTGCCGCTGCCAAACACGTTTGCGCCCGCTTGCCTGCCGTCCCGCTCCCGCCCAAAGACCTTTACCAGGCACCCTGCGCAACCAACACCTCTGAACCCCACTCCACCACACCAAGCCAGACCACCACAACCATGGAGGCAGCAGATGTGGAGGCCAACATCGACCTCTTGCTCAGCTTCGGTGCCGACCAGCTGGACAGAACTGAGGCCAGGCAGCTACTCGCGGTACGAAAGGCACCCCGCTCAAGCACATCGCCCGCGCTTTATGAGCATTGGCTAACAACATTTCGCAGAATCATGGCAACAGCGTCGAAGCCGCCATGGACAAATACTTCAGCAGCATGGAGCAACAAGGCGGTATCTCGGTACTGAAATCCCATCTGCGCAACTCCCAGCCCAAGTGGGATGAGACTGCTTTTGGAGGTGCCATGTACGGTGCTGACGATGCAACCGTTCCCAGTACGTTGGCCTGGGCTACACAACATGTCGAGAAATAACGTAGCTGACAGGCACTCGTGTCAGGTTTCAATATTGACTACGCTCCAGGACATGACAACTACCCCCACAGCAATGTCAATAGCAGAGCACCCACGCGCCCGCCTTCTCGGACCAGCATCGCCTCCAACCAAGCCCAGGCCGGCGACGCTCCAATGCAGAGTCAGTTCATTGCGCTCGATACTACGCCCTAAATTGGTCATACTGACTGGGAGACAGGCATAGAAGACCAAGAGAGTGGGGTCATCGGCTCAAACTCCAACTTCAGGCCAGCTACTGGAGATAATTACGACACCTCTCAATGGGCCTTGGTACCCACAACTACCGAGATTATCGCCGACCCAATACCTATCCAGAGAAAGCGCGAACAAGGTCAGCCCGCTATCCTCAAGCCGTCGTCCAACTTCAACTATCTGTCCAGTCTTATTCCCATCATACATTCAATTCCGTTATTTCGGAATGCGCTACTATGTCCCGGTATATTACAAGAGGACTATTGGATAGGTGAGGATTGGTGGAGAGGCAATCCAACCGAGGCTGGGCGCATATTCGATGACAGCATAGGCCGTTCAGAAGCTCACAACTTGGAGATCATCCACGAGGCACAGCGTCTCATGGCTTTCCTCGACAACACGGACAGGATCTATGGATCAGTGAATGCCTTACTGCAGACCGAGGCTTGGGCAGAAAATCAGTCGGCTGTCGAGGATCCTGACGATGACTTGCTTAAGTTCCTGGTCATGTGGGGTTTTGCAGTACAGAGCCATGTACCGAATGTCGAGTTGAACGGTCTTCTTCGTTCCACTGTCAATGTTGCGGGAACAACACAAGAAAGCTTTGCGCTCGACACCACTGTCACACGAGATCAGTCTAGGCCCGACTTTAGCTTATATGATGTCCTCGACGATACGCTCTTTTCCTCAGCAGTCGGAAGCGCACACATACGCGACGCCAGTAATGTCCTCATTATCCGCCTGACCTCGTCAAATACAGAGGCGTCCGATCTTGGATGTCGTGTACCAGCCACTCTCTATGTCGACCGCTATCTTGAGAAGAATAAGCATGTCATTGACAGTATGTACAGCGATATCAGAAAGCATGAGGAACAGCTGAATTCCATTCAAAAGCAGTTGGAGAAGCTGAAATACTATACTCCAAAGAAGGCTGGTGCCAACAAAGTAGAATCGCTGCAACTGCTTCGGACCAGCATGACCATATATGAACATCCAGAGGGAGATGATTCACCCGAGGACGCACAGGTCTTATCCCAGCTTCAAGACCTCTACAAAAGTATTGAGGACAAGCTCGCAACACTTGAGAAACAGACTGAGCACACAAAGAACATGATTGTCGGTATCTCTGGGAGATTTAAGCCTCGCGTAGACGATGGTGCCACGGACGACGATACTGGGGACGCTACAGATGGTGCAGCTAGGAGAGCTGCAGCAGAGTCTGTAGAGCCGGTCAAAATTGATTTCCCGGAAGGCCAGACACCAGAGGATGCCATGCACTACCCATATCATCTCCATGGCGTGGCCACTCGCCGTGACGTAGTCTATGTGCGACACCCAGACATCCAATCTGATGTTCCAGGCGCAATGCAGTGGTGGCGAATGCAGTATGACTCTGAATCCTCGAACCCAATAATAAGGCGAGACCGTCTCACACTACAAGAGGTCATTGAGCGAGCGACTACCGAATCTGCCTCGGCACTTCTTGTCTACGCCAACGATGATGCCATGTCAGTCGAGCCTATACCACTAGCAAAGCCCCTCCTCGATTTCGTCAAACGCGACAATCTCAACTTTTTGGAGGAGTTGCAAAAGAACGCAACAGGTTGGGAGGGCTACAACGATTATGACAATGCCGGCCAGACAAGCTGGGACAACAGCACAGTGCGGTGGGACAAGCCTCCCGTAGGCGACTGGGTCGAGGACACTTTTCCCACAGACAACAACGAATGGAGCCAAATCTCCACCAAGGAACTACACAATCGCGCTCGCAACGATTCAAATATGAGTTCTGCTACTTTGACCCCAAACACAGAGGTCGAAGATGACAACGACGCTTCTGGTGCCGCGACCCAGCCTAATCTCGCCCGCCCCGCGGTTTCTCAACTCAGCAATGCGAGTAGCGAGACCGTAGGCAGAAGCGATGATGCTATGGATGTTGATACCCAGAAGTTGCAGAATAAGGTTTCTTTCTCTGATGTCGATATGCCGGATGCGATGGATGAGGTCAATGCACGGCACGGGAAGGGTGTGGAGGAGACGAAGAAGGGTAGTTAGTTTTGTGCTGCTTGAATTTTGATGCGAGAAACATTGCTCGCGAGGGAAATGCATGGTTTGGCGTTTTATGCCACTGTTTCTTGGAGTTGGGGTAGCTGGCAAACGGGTAGTAGGTGTAGGGAGGTTGGTATCGTGGGATTCATAGTGTAATACTGAACATGCCACTCTATTTATTCAACACCTCATCCGATTACCGTGTTCTGTGACTATTTCCTCCTCGTTTCCTACGCTTTTCTCTGCCACTAAATGATGTTTATGTAGGCTCTCGAGAAAATATGTACAAAAGCTAACTCTGCATTTTTTTGGTCTTCGAATCTCTCCACCTCTAGAACCAAAAATTAATATACGATTCCTGAAGGACATATCAGCGTCCATAATAATGAATTCCCAACTTCTAAGATGCAGGGAAAGAATGTAGTTTTAGCGCCGAAGAAAGTTTCTTTAATTTCTCCTTGATTAATTACTTCACCCTTTTCCCAGCCAAACTACTGTATCTAGCCATTTTTAACCTGGACAAAGGCACATGAGAACATGGAATATGTAGCTTATAGTAGTAGATCTTGGATTGTATCTTACATACTAATATCATGTATCCATCAATTACGTCGCATAATCTTCATTCTCATACAGCATCTCATTGTCACAACGATGGTATTCCTCTCACACACACGATCGTGGCCTTTGCTTTTTTTTTCTCAGCCCCTTACCCCTGCATTTCGATGCCGCCTGAGCCATGCAGTACCTCGCCCGTGCAGTACGATCCCAACGGCGACGCAAGATGCACATAGCACGTCGCCATCTCAACAGGCATGCCTGGGCGATTCAGCGGACAAGCACCCACTCCAAGCGACTCCATGGCATCTGCAGGGTTTCCTTTCGTTGCAGGCTGGAGAGGGGTCCAGCTGCCGTTACGAGTGATTAGTGTTGTTGCTGGGGAAAAGAAAGGGAGATGGTAATAGTTGGGGTGTGTAAGAGACTGGGGCGAAAAACTTACATGATTCCAGGTGCGACGGCGTTGACTCTGATTCCCTTTGGTGCTTGCTGTTGCGCCAGACCCCTAGTAAAGGTTGCAATTGCGCCTTTGGTAGATGCGTAGTCGAGGAGTGTAGGGTTGCTCATATATGCTGCGACCGATGTGCTATTGACAATGCAGTCGCCGCGCTTCATGTGCTTGAGCGCATACTTACTCATTGCAAACATGGAAATGACATTTGTCTGGAAAGTCTTTTCTGTTACGTCCAGATCGATTTCGGTGATGTCGGTAGCCATTTCTTGCATTGCGGCTTTTTTAGTTTTTCAGCAGTTAGCAGCATGTTCTTCTTTGGCAAGCTTCTGAATGCATAGAGTAAAGAGAAGAAGAAAAACTCACCATTGTTAACTAGCACATTCAGCTTGCCGAAAACCTTCATGTGCTGCTCAACAGCTTGCTCGCAGTTCTTGCGCTCCCGCAGGTTGAGTTGCATGAGGTTGGCCTTGCGGCCCGCCTCTTCAATCTTCTTCTTGACGTACTGCGCGTCCTCCTCTTCCTCGGGCAGATACACAATGCTTACATCTGCGCCTTCTCTTGCGAACAAAATGGCGACTGCGCGTCCAATGCCAGAGTCGCCGCCAGTAATTAGCGCTGCTTTGCCTTGGAGCAGGCTGCGGCCTTCGTATTCTTTGAGATAAGGCTTCTGGTTGTCGTCCCAGAATTCAAGGCGCGACCATTCCGCTTTTTGCTCCATTTTGGCATCGAGACCAGGACCACCTTCTTGGTTTTGTGCTGTGATTGACGTCGCGGGGTACGCGGTGACAGGGCTGTTGTCGTCGCTCATGTTGGATGGTTAGTGGAGGATGTTTGTGTGATTGGCTTGGAATAAGGTTATGGAAGAAATTGATTTAAATGTTCGTTTTCTGGGAATATGTTTTTGGAAGGAGATCTACGGATGTTCAGAAACTGTTTATAATGTAGGGGAGGGTCATGGTGGGGGTGGGTATTTGTTAGAATCGTCATGGAACGTCATTGCATGATATGTATGCATACTCAACGCCCAATACACACGTCATTTTTGTGCCGTATCTAGGTAGTAGGATCTCTCGTTATTACAGTTTTGGCTGTGTATTTACGTTACTCTGGAGGCTTGTGCTACAAGGTAAGATACGCTGTAATTGGTTCTAGGAGGCTCTAGTATTATAAGCATCGACTAATAGTAAGAACATCTTATTCAACATCCGAAAATCAAAACAGCTCAGAAAGCCGGAAACAAAATCTTTTGCAGGTAGGGGATAATTCCAACGAGGTCTTCTTCTCGCATTTGAAAAAAAAATAAAGACAGGAATAACTAGGCATCGTTCTTCCAACTTCAGAGTTCTTGTTCTAGATTGGAATAGACATGCACGTAGTCGCGAGGATCCAACGCTCGCCTAAACCCACCCACGTGACCCATGTCAGAAAGCAAAAAATCAAAGCCAAAAACATACGACAGCGGGGATTCGCCAGTGGTCACCCACCTGGCTACTAATCCGCCGGTAAACTGTTTAACTAGGGAAGAGCGGACGGGTTTCCGTGATGCCAAGAATCCTATGGTCGTATGTGCCAGAAAATTCGGGTTGAATTTACCAGGTTCGCGGATAATCGATTTCCTGGTAAGTCTAGGCACTTGGAAACGACAAACCCCTCGAAGATTAAGCCGCTGCTTACACTGCTATACAAGAAATCGTGTTTTCGGGAATGTGGATTTTGTTCTCAAAAATATGTACAGGAGGAATGATAACTTTTCTCGAAGTCAAGGTACAATTTTATTTCTTTGAGTTGAGGAAGCATATGACATGGCAGACTATCTAGATTAATCTACTCTAGAGGTTGAAATAAACATTATTGCTTGTGATCCTCGCTCTGAAAAACTGTTGTATACAACGAACATGTCCTTGATAGCTGAGCCGCTTTGCACTTGGTGCAATTAATTAATTATATTACGCAACTCTTACCAGGCAATTCTCCACAGAAGAGACAATGCATAATCCGTTGGCTATCTGAAAAACGTTGCTAGTAGAAGATAAGCAGCCTGGATATGTATAGTGAGCTGGCATGAAAGAGGTCTCAGTGTTTTCCAATACGACTACAAGTTGAGAGGCCAGCTGAATATATATGCAACAGGTTGTTGGACCAAACCAATAGACCTTAGACCCAGAATATGTTGTTTCAGCGCCTCCCATTCTTATTTTTTCAGCTGTCTGACGATGGAGTAGAATATGCTACGATACTGCTAATATCCATATTCACGCCGACCTTGTTGTAAGGACTCGAGCCAACAATCTTGGATTTTTGCAAACGCTATTGGAGTTAAATATGAAATTCAATCGAGAGTTGGCATGCAAAGATTTGTTTAAGCTGGCAATAAATCATAGACTGGCACTGCACATGAGCTTGATTAGTTGCGTACTAATAAGAAAAGTTGAACACCTAAGCATGAAACAAAAACTCAGCAACTTCATTGATTCGTAAGTAACCTGAAACGGGCAGAATACGACAAATTTGCGTGTGTGCGTTTATTGGGAATGCAACGCAAGCAATGGACGCGTCATCCAAGAGATGTGTGTAGTCAGGTCTGCACGCAAATCGAGGCATACAGCCATAACGCCAGTAGCAACGCTACATCGGACAAAACATCCAAAAACGACAAAAGCGAGAATGGCGATGACCATAATGGGTGTATTCCGATGCGGACTTTGTGGTGTCGGGCCTTCGACGTCAATGCGCCACCCCAGCCGACCACGCGAGGACCCAAGCTGTGCCAAGCTCCAGGGAGGGGTTTGCGTTGAATGACAGAGCACCAAGTGGAACCTTGCGCGTAAGCTACTACCTCTATTAGCCAATTATTACACGTATTCGCGTATATAAGCAAGGGATGTTGAGCTCGAGTGTGCGTGCACTTTGAGCGAATATGGAATGAGTGCAAGCCCGACACTGAGAATGGACACCAAGGATGCAACAACAGCTTTCTGATACACAAGAGACTTGCGTGGTGGTATTGGGGCGCCGATTCCCGAGATTAAATTTGCAATCAGGATGAAAAAAAAGATGAGTTACAGAAAAGTAGGAAGGGTGGCAGACGAACATATAACATCAACAATGTTTGGAATAAGCATCGAGTAGTGAGAGATGCGTGGTACTCATTGGACCTCAGTTGGTTTGAGCACTGGTAGCTGCACTAGGGCCCGTCAAAAGAAACATTCGGAAACTTCATTAGGCGACCTTGGTGTAGAGATAGCAGGGCTGGATGTTTGCCTTTTCCCTCAGGCATCCTTGCAAAAAGCATCCATCAGAAACCCCCATTCGGGTACATCACAGTCAAAACACCGATCTGGACATATGGGTTGCTTGTCTGTAGCCCACCCAAATAAGGATCGAAGATCGCACATCACCAAATCTCGCAAGAAATAGGCACGAGACTTTTTCATGTGGAAACACAGAGTGTCAGTCGGCCATGAAGCATATACTTTTGCCTGACTTCTCAAAATGTACAAGCAGGTTGCACAGGGTGTCCGGAATATGGAGCCGGATGTCATGGCTATGTCAAGCTGGTGGTTGAAGCTTGGTCTAATAGGACTCGCCGATTCTTGGGCGATTTCTTGAGCGTCTGGCCCATGATGGGCGGAGCATACCAAGACAACCGGCAAAGCGCGCGCCTCGTGCTCGTATTCCGAACTCAGTTGCAGTGGGGTCCAACTGACTCCTGGATTCTGAAACATTGCACAGCGTCTTTTCAAACCGAGGGGAGTCCTTAGTGAACCACAGTTTCTGCAGACGCCATCCGGATGTTGAGAGAGTATTACACACGTCCATAGGATGTTTATCGATAGCTCTTTTCGCTTGAGGCTGACGGCTGAAACGACGGCGTTGTGCGGTTGGCGTACGGCAATGGGAGCCCCGTACAACCCCTGTTGGCAGCAGACTGCGAGCCGAGAGGTGGCCCGACCACAAGAAAAGCACGCTTGGTCATTTTGAACCAAAGAAGACATAACGTCACTGCCTTCTGATTCGTCCTGTCGATTATTAGATGTATCTCGGCCCCCTCCGGATTCCACTGAAAAGTCTTGAGGGGCCGTCGAGACCTGTGGATATTTGGTTCAGGAACAAATAGTGCCGATCTAGTCAACAGAGAAGCGGCCAAGGCAGCCGCAGCAACACAGTGGAGACGACAGGATTAGCCAACTCTGTCATTCGAAAGGCTGCCCAAGACCAGGGCCACTAGGAATGACCGTTCAACACCCTGGTGACCCAAGTGTCCTTGTGCTTAGTTCTGCTGTACCTACATTAGCGTCAGGCACATATCCCACGTAATGGGGCGTCAGTGGGTATGGGCGTCAGCAGGCCGCAAGCCGGTGCCGACAGAAGCCACAACGTAAACGATTCTCTTGCTTTTCGGGAAATGCGGGGGGAAGGGGGACGGAAGAAGCGTCTGGATCTCCTTGTGGGATCATTTCAGCCCTTGCTCCGATTATACATAAGGTCTTTTCGTTCCCCGTCCGGTCTCGTTTTTCTTCACGCTCCAGCAAGCAAGTCATTCTTTCCACAGTCAGTCTTTGACCAGTCACTCTTTCATAGCCAGGTGCTATCAGAAACTCGCTCTTCGTCATTCTTTTATACCCTTTAGCGTTGCCTCGTCATCAATACCCCCAACGAACCCTTTTCTGCAAATCGCCATTATGTCCATGTCCAAGATCTTCCAGACCACTGCCCTTGTCGCAGCTCTCATTTCCACCGTTGCCGGCCACACTTCTGTTGAGAAGTTCGAGGCTGGTGGCAAGACTTATGAAGGCTACCGTCAGGCAAGCAAGGTCGATCCAGGTAATCAGTCTCCTGCGTGGTGGACCGCTCAGGGCTGGGGATACCAGCCCGTGTACGGCGACAAGATTGGACACCCCGACATCATTGCTCACAAGGACGCTTCCCCCTCGCCTTACACTGTTCCAGTTCCCGCTGGATCTGATGTCACTTTCCACTGGCACCACGAAGGCAGCTGTGGCGGTGGCGAAGAGGGCTGGGACTGCTCCCACCACGGCTGGACTGCCACTTATCTCGCCCCTTGCAACGGTGACTGTGCCAAGGTCGACAAGACGACCCTCCAGTTCTTCAAGATCCACGAGTCCGCCCTGATCGACTACCGCAAGGGCCGCTACTCATCCGGCTCACCCCAGGAACAAACTGGTTACTGGGGCACAGACGCCATCTTCTACGACAATGGCAACACCCAGACAGTCAAGATTCCATCTGACATTCCCAGCCAAAGCTACGTCCTCCGAACCGAGGTCGTCTCCATCCACAACAATGGCGATGTCAGCAACCGCCAGTTCTGGCCTCAAGCCTTCAACATCAAGGTTACTGGCGGTAAGGACGGCGCCAAGGTCCCTGCTGGAAAGAAGGGTACCGAGCTGTACAAGGCCAACGACCCGCTCCTCAAGTGGGATCTTTACTGGCACCAGGCTGGCAAGACATCCCCAGATGCTCCTGGACCTGAAATCGCATCTGTTGCTTCCAGCAACTCCAGGCGCCACGCCAGGGACTTTTCTTAGACGACCTTCATCTTTCTTTAAGGCTTCTTTTATGGACATGGTTTCGGGTGGACTATGATCTTGGCTTTACGGTCAAGACAAACGGAAAACGGCGCGAATCTGCTTCGGCGATGGCTTTTGACGCACACTTCTTCTTCTTATGTTCCTTTGTGGAACTGGTTTTGAGAACACGACGCTTGCGGCACGATCTCATTGATTTTTCTTCTTCTTCTCTATAGATACTTATCCTGCATTCCAGCGGATGTGAATGCAAATGAAAATGCATGTTCTGGGTTTCGAGCTCAACTTATACCTCGCCTCCACTTCTTCCAACTGTTTTGTGATGCACATGTCATGTTTTCTAGCCTAGTCTTGCATCAACAACTCTTGTTCGCAAATCGCCATGCTTGCATTTTTGTTTTCGGTTGTATATTCTACTGCCCGCGGAAATGACCCTTTCACGGCGTCTCCTCTAACCCACGTTAACACGGACTACGTTGAACACACTATCGACTCCTTTATTCCAAGTATTACACTAACATATCCTTGTCGACATTACAAATTGCATTCGGACTACGCTGCTCTCACGCTAACCCTTTTGATGAGCTCTGGTTCAAAATGATTAATGGTGTACCGAATGCCGCATAGAGGCCTGAAACATAGTGTACCAAAATCGTGCATGATACTCTTTTGTGTAATGCAGAGTACTAGCGCAAGCCGAGGTAGCCCGTATCTTATGGCATTCGTTATAGTCGATTGTCTTAGACTAGATTGATTTTCATGCGATGAGGTCGAGTACGCAGTACCTGAAGGTCTGATTCGCATTACTCTTTCAGGTTGAATAGACTTCACCGGAATACTCAGGAATGCAAATGTTGCAATAATATTTTCAAGGAATGAAACTCAAATTTTGACTCGATGGTGTTGGGTAGAAACATGCTCACTTCCCTGTAATTAAGAATAGGATGAAGCCAAATGGAAGCGTCTATCAGTTGCCCGTCTCTTGCAGAGGAAACATTGTTTTCTACTACAAGACACTAGCGTAGCACTGTACTCTGGTTGTTTCTTACGCGTTAGTTCATGGGATCGCAGTGATTTCGAATGTCATCGCATTAGGAGATAACTAGCCAGACACACGCATCAGCCCCACTCTGGTCATACGACGACCCCGCTCTCAGCAGCTCTCGGTTAGGAATGTTTGTTATTGAGCCGGTTATACTCGTTATTGAACTTTGTTATCAGCTCACTCTTGTTTTCGAAGAGTTGTGTTGAAGAAAGAAATTCATCAAAGGTACTTAAGGGAAATTCTGAATATTTAATACCGTGATACTGTTATGAACATCTTCACAGACTGATAGCCCAATCAAAAGCTATCGTATGCTCAGTTATAATGTGTATAGGTCGGGGCATTATCGTGAACATAGTCAGCAGAAGAAATCCTAAAGAGCAAGTGGAGGGTTGGACCGTAGCAGGATTTTCTCGAATTTAGCCACGTGTCTCGGCATCGAAGAGTTTCTTGTCAGCTTCGGGTGTATGCTGACTGGATCTTGCAGGATCATCAACAAACTTGTATTGATGCATTACCACTACATATCACAATGACGATATAATGTTCAAATTTTCAGAAGTATCCTATATTCTGAAAGCATCGTTGGTCCAGCGGTAGGATAATTGCTTCCCAAGCAATTGGCTCGGGTTCGACTCCCGGACGACGCATCGAAAATATTTTTGCAGCTGTAGCTCTTTTTGCTGCGCCCTTCAAATCATCTCCATTGCAGACCATTTGGTACAACATTGACTTTGTCTTCCGAAAAGGGCAGTGGCATCGAGAGATGCTGCAGATGAACACTACTTTCTTTGCTGGGTATCCTGTCGTCAACATTTAAGGTTGACCAATTGTTCTTTTGCCAGCGCTGGCGGTGCAATGAGAATAAAACAGTAAGACTAAGATCACATTCAATCATGTAAGATGTAAAAGAGATGAATGCAAAGCATGCGCGAAGAATCAAAAAGCTTTTTGCAAATTTCTCCGTTTGGTGTACCCACTTGCATGTTTTCAGGCTAGCCTAGGTACCTGGGCGTATATGGACCAGAGATTGTGTATGCTAAAGGCAGCTAGTACAAAAGAAACTAAAGTCATTGCGTGTCCGTGGTTGTGTCCAAGCAGGTCATGATCGATGCGATAGGCATGGGTGATGTTGTTTTGATACACCGGGCATTATGTTGACGAGGTGACTGAAGATGAGACGCATTGAACCAAGCGACACCAGATGTTTGAAAGTGTTGCCAGTGAACCGTTGGCCATACAGTTGTGCCCTACAAAGCTCTCGAGGAATCTCGACCGCGAATAAGAGTATAGTACCATCATACGTCAACCGGCACTCCATATGTTCCGATCCTTTCTGGAATTTGTCTAGATAAAAAGCGAAAACCTATCCATGAAGGTGTTCATCAGGCTAGTGCTGAATTTGCATTTCAGACAGAGTATTAAATCGTAACAATGGAAAGAGATATAGTAGCAGGTGTTGTGTAGAGCAAGCGCGCTGGCAATCGAGCTCAAGTCGAGGCAGATGTGGGGTCCAGCAACCGCCCGTAGCGCTGCGTCATTGCTCGTGAGCCAACTCAACCAACAGCTCAAACAGCCAACGTCTGCTCCCCAAACTTGTCCTCATCCCAACCACTCACCACCCTTACTCCGCCAAAAATGGCCTCCAAAATCGAAAAGACGCTTGCGCGACAAAGAGAAAAGTGAATGCCTCGCGAAACGCCCCTGAATGACGCTGTCAAGCTGACCCCACCATAGAATCGCAGAGGGTCAGTACTACGAAGCCCACCAACAACTCCGCGTGATCGCCTCGCGCTACACAAAAGCCAGCGACTGGCCCAACGCAACCTCGATCCTCTTCCAAGGCGCACAATCGCTGCTACAAGCTGGCCAGGGCGGCTCCGGCGGCGACCTCTGCATCTTCCTACTAGACGTGTACAATAAAGGGGAAATCAAAGTAGATGCCGAAAGCAAAGGGCGGCTGTTAACACTTCTGCGGACGTTCCCCAAGGATGAGCCTACCAAGAAGAAGTTTGTGGGCGAGATGATAGTATGGAGTTCGCGGTTTGGAGACTTCCCTGCAGGCGACCCGGAGTTACATCATGTTGCGGGGGGGTTGTACGCTGAGGGTGAGTTTTCCCAGCCAGAGATACCAGCATGCTGCGTCGCGAGCAGGAAGAAGAGATCATAAAAGAGAAAATCAAGGGGGATGTATTCAAAGCTCTTGCTAACTTGCAACCCACAGAACTCGAACCCTACGAGGCAGAACGCCACCTTCTCCTCGGCACCCAAGATAGCGCTGCAACCCTCGCTTCCCTACACTACAACTGGTACACATCAGACGCGCCGCACACAGCGCCCCTCTACTGTGCCCGTGGCGTCCTGCCCTACCTCCTCACCGGCAACCTCCGAGCCGCAAACAAATTCTTCCTCCTCTTCACCTCTGCCGTCGAGAAAACACCAAATCCACCCACACAAGCCGTTTCCACAAAGTCGTCTGAATTCCGCGTATACCCCTCGCTGCCATTATTGAATTTCCTCGGATTGCTCCTTCTGAGTGTGGAAAGGGGAGATCCCAGTCTGTGGCGTCAGCTAAAGAGCCATTATGCGGGCGATTTGAAAGACGTGAACTGGAATGAGGCGTTGGATCAGATTGGCGAAATGTACTTTGGAATCAAGATCCCCCGACAGGGCAATCCCATGTTCGATATGCTTGGGAGCATGTTTGGAGGCGGCATGGGAGGCGGGAATGGAGGAGCGAAGAAGGCGGTTGGAGGAAGGGCCCCACCAACCGCAGGATTGGATTGAGCGAGGGTATAGAGGAGGAAGGAGAAGAAGTGAAATAAGCACAATAGATGACGATGCCACGGCGGCAGAGATACCAACGTATACCCAGAAAAGAAAAAAGGCAGCAAAGCTCAGAAGAGTAATTCATGAGGGATATTTATTTGTTCAAGTGATTGTGCCTGATGCTAATGTCTATCTGGTCATGTCGGCATGACAGTCCACTCAAACCCCTTCTTAATGATACCCATCTCGCCCTTTACATGGGGATGGTCTTCTCCTTGAAGTACACACCATACTGGTCCTCCAATGTCTTCATCAACGGCTTGCAAATCTCCGTGCTCATAGGCGCTAGGATACCCTTCTCGCTGAGCGTACCGTCAAGTACCTGCTGGACAGCTACCGCGCACGGCACACCGACCAACTTGGCCATGGCCGAGTAGCCCTTGGGGTCACCGTAGTCTACGAGTGTGCAGGTGCGGACCGCCTTGCTGCCGTCCTTGTTTTCGATTTCGAACCTGTGCTGGAGCATGACCATGTCGCGCTCACCCTCCTCATACTGCATCTTCTTCTCCAGAGTAGCGCATAGAGTGTCCAGAGGGTTGCCGCGAGGAATGATTTCCTCATCTGAGATGATACCGATCCAGCGGAGACCGGAGATGATGCGGTCCTTCTCTTCTGTGCTGGCGAACTTTGTTCGGGAGGAAATGGCCCAGATGATGTCTTCGTCCTTGCTGCTGGTGGCACCAACAATCTTGGCCGTGGCATCGCGCCAGGTGCTCTTCTGGCCCTCCTTGAGGAAGTCCTTGGGGTCTTCTGACAGGAAGCCAATGTCTACCAGGCACTTGATGTACTCTGGGAAACCCTGGTACCTCAGTGTACCACGGATAATGGTTTGTGCCTCTGGGATGTTGTAGCGCTCCTTGTAGGGTGTGGAGTCACGGTTGGGGTATGCGACGAAAGCGTAGCCGGGGTAGATGAAGTATGGCTTTGCCTCGGCCATGAGCTCTGGGCCCTCGATCGACTTGACCTCGCCATCTTGGTAGAAAGCTGCCTGATTTCTCAGGGCGAGCAGTACACCCCTGGAGCTCCAGGAGAACTTGTAACCGAGGGGGTTGTCTGAGGCCTCTGGAGCGGGAAGACCACCGCAGTATGACTTGAAAGACAGGATCTTGCCGCCAGCCTTGTGGACCTCATCGATGGTAAGGACAGCCGAGAGATGGTCGACACCAGGGTCTACACCAATCTCGTTCATGACTGTGATACCGGCCTCCTTTGCCTCAGCGTCGAGCTCCATCATGGCGGGGGAGACATATGATGTTGTGACGACATTCTTCTTCTTGCGGATCGCTGACTTGATGACAGTGGCGTGAAATGTGTAGGGAATGAGAGAGATGACAACGTCAACCTTGGCGACTTCGGCGTCGAGCGCTTCGGCGTTATTTACGTCAAGCTAGTAATTGTTAGCAGCTGAGTCGACAGTGCAAGAATTGAATGCCATACGCTAATGGCGTTGGTGTTAGGAATGCCCTTAGCTAGGCCTTGAGCCTTTTCCAAGGTACGGCATGCCACTGTGACTTTGACGCCAGACTTTGCGAGAACATCTACGGTTGGGCGTGTGCTACTCAGATTAGTTACTGCATTTGTTTGTAGCATTTCGTTAACTTACACAAAACCGGCGCCGAGCAAAAGGGCAGTCCTGCCGCATTGTTAGCCAGTTTACATCAAAGGCGTTACCTTTCTGCAACATACTTTCCGCTGTACGGCCCAGTGGCAGTACCCATGACGTTCTGGAGTTTGTCTACAAAAGCTATTAGCGTACTATCAATGGCACTGGAATTGAGCACCTACTGGTAATTGTCTCCATTTTGTATAATTTGTGAGAAGTCGCCAAGCAAGAGGAAAAAAGTTTGGGCAAAGTTATATCTCCCTGGTTGACTCCGGATCGGAGTACTGAGAAATCGGCGGGGTTACTCCGTCATCGCTCCAGAAAGTGGGGCACCCATATGCATAGAACTGGGGATGATTGTCTGATGCAAACCGAGTGCTGCTCCGAAGCCAAAACTTTAGTTGAATACACTTGATAACAGAGAAAAGTAGGGGATTCCTGAGTTAACCCTCTCTCTCTTCCTGTTGTCGTTTGATTGATCGAAATCTGCCGTATTCCCAACGATGATATTGTCAATCATCCACGATTTCTCATTACTATAATAAGAAATACTGACATGCTAATTGCATAAGATATAGCACACTTCAGAAGCCCTCCATACACAAAAACAATAGTTCCAGCATTTCTGCCGTATGTCGTGCAATCATCGCTCTTTGGTTGGGCATTCTCGAGCATTGCCCGCCCTTGATGGGGAAAGTGGGCCCGAATGCCGCCAAGTCCACTAGACCGCATTTGAGTTGGTGCGGTATCAGGCGCATCGCCGACTTGCCAGGTACGCGTTTCAAGCCCGTAGGCAACCGACGACGACATACGAACAACATACAACAACTTTATAACAAGACTGAAGATACTTTCTCAAGTAAAGTCTTAGTACCTAGCTGCTTAATAGTCATACTCGACACGAACTGCCAAACCCCTTTAGGCTGCCATCACCATGCCATCAGCTATTGACCCTGACGATGACTTGTTGACAGCGATCAAACAAGTAAAAACTGACCATGTGTACTGTAGTCACCATCACTGTGCTAACCTTATCAGATATCCCAGTCGTCCGTGGGCTCGGACTATATTGATCAGCTGATCCCCATAATGAAGGATCCCCGTTACTCAAACCAACTGCAAGTCACATTCGATCGATATGCAAATGATCGCGAGCATGAGATTGAGCGAATATGTAACGCAAACCATCAAGACTTTGTGAGCTCTGTCGACTCACTGCTCAGGATACGGGACCAGACCGTGCAAATGAGTGGTGAAATCCTGCAGCTAAACGAGTCCATCCAAGAGAGTATCGAGAAGCTGGCGGAGCACAAGAAAGCGCTAGTCGACTCCAGAGGGGTGCGCCAAAACATCAACGAAGCTAGCCAAGCGCTCAACGCGTGCTTGAACGTTCTCCGAATCGCCAACCAGGTCCAGGATCTGCTGAAAGAGAAGAACTACTATGCAGCGTTAAGGGCACTAGACGAGCTTCAGACGATTCATTTGAAGGAGATTAGTCGGTTTAAGATTGCGAATTTGATTGAGAAGTCGATTCCCCAAACCCAGGAGCAAATCAGAGAAGCAGTCAAGAGCGACCTGAGTACATGGCTGTATCGCATCCGCGAGTCTGCACAGTTCTTAGGCGAGGTGTCGTTTTTCTATACCGAGCAGCGAAGAAAGCGCAACCAATGGCGCGCTGAGACGGATCCGCGCTTCTCAAAGTTCAAACTGAACTCGGCTATTGAACTTGTCGCTGATGAGACGGATGAGTTTGATGTTCTGAACAACGAAGAGGCAGGCAATGAGACCGACTTCTCTCGTTTGTTTGAAGCCATGCATATCAACGAGACGCTGGGTAAGAGCGAACAGTTCAGAGCCGAGTACGCTTCGGATCGACGGACGCAGAAAGATCTGATCATACCCAATAAACTTAATCTGCTTGATGAAGAGTGCAGCGACCTGAGTAGTTTGCTCGAGAGTATTGCGGGATATGCCATTATTGAGAAAGCAACCATGACAATAACAACCAATCTGCGATCACAAGCTGACGTAAGTGGAGTTTCCTGTCTTATTTGTCATCGTTGTGGCTAACACAGGAATAGGTTGACGAACTGTGGGATTCAATGTGTCAAAGTGCAATCAAGCTCATCACAGGAGAGCTTCACACCGTCGACAACGATGAGCTGCTGCTCAAAATCAAAGGCCGCATTGCACTTTTTATGCTCACAATGGAGGTTCGTATTCCTGACTACCGTGTTCGATCCAAACTAACTCGACCTTAAGAAATGGGGATATTCGGTCTCTGCAATGAACGACCTGCTTCTCACCCTCTTCTCCAAGTACTCCGCTCTCCTCAAGCAACGGTTCAGCGACGATTTCTTGGAGATTGTACACACCGACGATTACATGCCCATGCCTATCAATTCACGGGAAGAGTACGATAAGGTCGTCTCCGTGTCTTGGTACAGCCCTCCAGCCAACAGCGAACAACTCACATTCCCATGTGTGTTGCCATTCTCACAAATGTACCCTCTATGCTGCATCGACATTAGGAACTTCCTAAATCAGATCTACCTCTTCAGCGACGACTATTTCCAAAAGAGCAGTGTCATTGATGAGACCCTCCGTACCAGCCTTGACGAGCTGCTCTGCGAGAAAGTGTGCGGAAGTCTTGTCGAGCGTCTAAGCAGTCAGTATCCCGGCCAGATTGTACAAATTCTCACCAACCTGGAGCACTTTGAAAACGCATGCGTAGAGCTCCAGGACCTGCTGTTCGAAGCCCGCTCTTCGCCCTCTGCAACAGGTCCCATAGTTCTCACTGCCACAGAGCGCTTCGCAAAGGCCAAGAACACGGCATCGAACCGTGTGTTCGAGCTCGTCAACAGCAAGATTGACGACTTGATTGAGACGGCAGAATACGACTGGATGGCCACGAAACCGCAGACGGAGCCTTCGACATACATGCTGGAGTTGACTAGGTACCTTTCTAACATCATGTCGTCAGTTCTTCTTGCCCTACCCATGGACATCAAAGAGTTCATCTACTTTGACGCACTATCCCACGCCTCAACTGCCATCCTCGATCTGCCTCTTGCGCAACACATCAAGCGTATCTCTCCTGCTGCAGTTGCCACCCTCGCCGCCGACACGGCTTTCCTATCGCAATTCGTCAGTTCGCTGAACAACCCAATCCTCATGGAAAACTTGGACGAACTGACGCAGACGGTGGCGCTCATGGGTACGGACAATTCCGAAGAGTTCTTCGACATTGCGCAGAGGAATAAAAAGTACAGCAAGGTGGACCAAATGAAGGGTGCCATTTTGCTCGAGAAGGTGCAGGAGGGGGCGCAAGTTGCGGCGCAGAGTCCAAAGGTGGAGGGTAAGGATCGATTCGGCACTCTGGGATCGAGGTTTGGTATTAGATAGGTGGTAATGAGTTGTTTACTAGTCGTATCCACGTTGTTGCATAGTATGTAAAATCCAATAATTACAAACGCTTAATCGAGGGTATGTAGCCAGGCTAGGGCTACTTGGTATCAATTCATATTGCCCACCACCACATCAAGACGACAAACTCCCCTCATCGATCAAATCTAGTCTTCATCCTCCCTCGCAATGACAACACCCTCATCGCACTCGTCCCCACCACTCAGCACACCCTCAAATTGCCCTGCCAAGCCTAACCTATCACTCGCATCCAGCACGCCCTTGACCTCTGCAGAGGCAATCTGCTCGTACACGGACGTAATACCCGTGATGCGGCACACGCGTGCGACAGACGCCATCATGACGAGGCCGAGGCTAGAGAAAGGGCCCACAGCTACAAGCTGACTGAACTGACTATTACACGAAGAAATTAGCATCCGTACCCTAATATCTCAATAAAACTTGATTTTGCAAGTTGCAAGCAACATGGCGGAATAAGAAAAAAAAGAACATACTAATACCACGCATGCACCTCCCCCCTCTCATCCCAAAACCTCAATCTAGCCTGCACCCTCTGCCGTCTCTCATACTCCCTTAGCTCTTTCGCTTCCAGCTCACCCAGCAGCAACGCCATCTGCTTCCGGAAGCCGTGCAGCGCCTTCCACCACGTGCTGCGGCGGTGCTGGTTCCGGTTGCGGATGAAGAGTTTGTTGAGGAGACTGTGGATGTCGTGGAGCATGGCTATGTCGTGTGTGCTTGCGCTAAAGAGGGGGGAGGCGGATATGCTGGGTGCTGAGGAGGAAGAGGATGTGGAAGGGCCGGGGACTGTGAGGTGGTGGGATTGTTGGCGGTGGGGGAGGGTTGTGGAGGGTTTTGCGATGGCCATTTCTTCTTCTTTGGGGGTTGGTCCTCTCCCGGGGTTTGGTGGTTTGCCTGGGGTTTTTTTTCTTCTATCTTCTTCGAGGTATGGTGAGGGAGGTATTGGTTTTTGAATCGCAGGCCAGGTGGGTTTTGGTGGTGTGTGGTAATTATCGCAGATGTATCTCGCCGAGGCGACGTTTGGCCAAAAGGTCGTAGTACCCGCAGACTGAGGCAACACGGGAAATTTGCGCAAAAGGGCAAAGCAGCTGGTGAACAAGGTGACTCCGTATCTGCAGCTGGTTCTGTATTCGGTGGTTGTGGGGTGTATGTCGCTACCTAGCAGCCGCAGTTGAGACCATGCAAATGACTTTTTATATTGTCGAAAAAAGTAAAGAAAAAATTCTGCATCGATAACAGGCCTTTACCTGCTTCCATCGCAGAGAGAGTCAATGGTGGGATTTTAAAATAAGCGCAAGGCGGTAATTTGCTGTCTGCAAAAACGACGCGCTGGCGAAGGGGGCGGCCTATGCTGCTTGGGTTACCCTTTCTCGTTTTGAGCGCGCCCGTGGGGACTGGGCGAACTGGCGTATTTGGTTTCTTATACTACTAGTACTCTGCTTGCGGTGTCCAATGACGTACTGGAAAACCCTCCCGCTCTAGGCTCGATGTAGAGGTTGCACATGTGCATCTCCAAACATATGAAGCTGCATAGAAGCGCAGCCTTGCGGTACAGACGGAAAATAAAATCGTGCTCGATATATTTTGGATCAAGGTCGCTCTGTATGCTTCGTAAATTGGCAATTTGGCCGCCGGGCGGTGAAGAAGGGCCGGACCACGTGAGCATTGGTGCTACCCACGTCCTCCTGGACATGTCCCATTCCTCATTCTCGATAGCTACAAATGGACTTGGGCCAAGTGGCATAGCTGTCGACATCGTATTCTTGTGTGATAGTTCCAGGGATTCGAGCGTCCATGTGAGAAACTCTTTGCAGGATTGTGAACCGGTTGATGGTCGCACAGACGATCCGACACTGAGGAAACATAATCCATCGTTTCTCACCTGCAGAAACGAGAACGTAGAGTAATGCCATCCGAACTCTCCGACTCCCAAGTCTCTGTGTAAGTTGCATCAGGGGTTTCCTTGTCGCTTAGTGAGGTTTGCTTTGGTGAAGATCAGGGGACAACAGTGGCCCCAGTAGCCCCCCCTATTATCTCACGTCTAAGTCCCCACGTTCAAGATTGTCATTTCCAAGGAAGCACGCACCCGTCGACAGATCTCTTGGACAACAACATGGTCACGATCGCGGCGCCCTATGACTGACAGGAATCGAACCTTGATCTCCGCCTCCTTTTGCAATTGGGGAGTAGTCTGTGCGAGGTACCAAGAAAGATAATAAAAGATGGCGAGATCTCACGCGTGCTGATCATCGCTGGTGCATAACGCATATCGGTGTCAGTCACTCAGTCAGGGTCCAAAAACCTAAAAGCCCACTTTCTGAATAGAGCATGCGGGTGTCCAATTTAGGACTTCAACAGACTTCCATACACAGAAGCATACATAGAGTTTGTACCCTGACGCAGCGTAACACCACATCCAAGCTCGGCCGTGCATTTGCATGTACTTACGTCGCGACGTTTTATCGGTGCTCACTTGCAGCACTTGCCAAGCAAGTATTGATCGCAAAAAACCCCAGCCATCATGGCGCCCAAACCCAAGAAACGCAAAGCGACCGAGCCCAGAGGTCTCGCCCATGCTCTTACACACGCACGCCTTACCCCGCATATGTACATCCATAGCGCCACCACCAACACCGAGACCGTCCGCAAACGAAACGAACAACTAAGCCGGGACTGCTGCGTACTTGCTACTACTCGCAAACCTAATCCGTAGTCAAGAAACAGGCAAACCGTCGGCCAGATACTGCCGACCCCAAAAAAGGACCAAACAAGGGAGAACAGAATAAACTCCATACAGTGCATACCATACGCATAGACCCCAAACCCATTCTAGCATCCGAAAACACAAAAAAAACAGTACTATGACATCACCGCAGCATGAACCCAACAACATGCGCCCAGACTCGCCATCATGCATGTCCGACACAACAGCAACAGACAGCCACACCATGTACACCCCGACCATAACCTCGGAGCACATCCTTCGCGTTAATTCCGACGACAATGACGATTACTACCCAGAAGAAGCAGCCCAAATCCCCCGACACGGCTGCACTTACATCCTGTGCGCCACCTCCGACAACGGCAACGTGCTGACGCTCCTCGACGGCTCCGTCGTGTTAGCCGCGCGAGGCGCAACCCACGGATCCATCTACTGGGAGTGCGTCGAGACGCAGGGTTGGTTCGGGTGGCGGAACTGTAGCTCGAGTAGGTTTGTGTGTCATGATGGGAATGGGAGGCTCAAGTGTACGGCCGAGTTGGGGAGTGGGTGGCGCCAGTTTACTGTGACGCCGGTGCCCAAGGGCGGGTATGTGATGCAGATGCTGGATTGGTGGACGCTGAGGCCTGTGGTGGTTGATGAGGAGAGGGGGCTGAGGAAGTTGGGGAGGAATGGGGATAAGTTGTCGGAAGGGGTGGTGTGGGAATTTATCAAGGTTAACCCAAACTTGGGTAGTTAGCATGTAAATGAATTTGAATGAATCGAGGGCTATGAACAGGCAGGTCTCTTGTTTACTCGCTCACAGACTGAATGTAGACATCGGCCTTGCCCTGAGAGCCGAACGACCTTGTACTGTAGATGCAAACAAATCAATCAAGTTACATATCGTCAGATCAAGTAGCAAGTCACAACAATTCACCAACAAGACACAATCATGGCAGTCATTGCTCATATTACCTAAGACATTAAGCTATCTACTATGGCACTGTGCTTTCACCAGCCCCAGTGCAATCCATCATCAGGTCAGAGACCACATCAATCCACAATCATCCACATCATTAATCCAGATCGTACGACATCATTCTGGAAGACATAAACTCGGCAGCGTCTCCAGTACCACTCCCAGGAAGCTATTATCAAGCCCTGTTTGACAAACATCTTGAAACAGATTCGAACAAACAAAGGAATCGTGTGCTTGCTGCACTCATGCGAAATGCGATAGATGTTGCAACATTGTCCATAGACGCGAAAACAAGCACCGGTCATGTCGATGCTTACAAGAAGGGGTTGTTGTTGGCATCCGCATAGCCACGAGCTGAGAAGGGGCGGATAGGACCACGAGCCATACCAGAGGGTCGAGTCGGGGTGCCGTCAGGAATGGCGGAAGCGACGCTGTTGGAGAAAGGGCTGCTAGCCGGCGCACCGATGATGCCTGGAACTGGAGTAGGAGCAGGATTCTCGTTGAAGTACTGGGTGACATGGGTCATGGGGATGCAGTCAAAGGGGATGCGACCACAGTGACCGCCTCCATAGGTGCACAGGTACCAAGTCTCGATGTCCTGCTTCTTGGCCTCGCTCAGGCCGGCAAACTGAACAGGGGTGACTCGCTGCTGAGCAAAGTGCATAGCAGCCTGCATCATGTCGCGAGGGCCTCCACGGTCGTAGGCGCTGGAGCGGTTGCGGTGCTCAGTAAGGGTAGAGTATCCATTGGGAGGATAGAGGCCGATGCTACGAGCACTATCCATGGAACGCTGAAGCTTGGAAAGATTGTCCGGACGAGGAAATGCCTGCTCGGTACCGGCAGTGCGCAGCTGGCCCATCATCTCAGCGTCGGCGAGGGTGAAGATCAGACGTGGGCGACAGTAAGGAGTCTCTTGCATGACAGACGAGTTGCGGAACTTCTGGACAAGTGCCTCGCGACCTTGGATGGTGGCGTAGGAAACCTCGGCAGTCTTGTCAGAGTTGAAGCCGGGCCAGAGCCGACGCTCGATGCGGTCGATGAGCGAGAGCATGCCGTTGGCATCCGTGAAGTTAATGAAGGCGTAGCCAACGTTGCAGCCAGACTTGAAATCGATACGAAGGTACATGAAGTCGTAAGTGCCAAAGCAGACGTCATCGAGGATGTTCTTAAGGGTCATCTGTTGAAGTGGTCAGCTTTAGTTCAATTGGCTATGCAACAAGCTACGTACCCAATCGAGCTTGTTGGGGATGTTGCGAAGCATGACAGTAGTGCGAACGTCGCTGCCATCAAGAATGCGCTCACGACGAACGCGGTTGTGCTGATCGTGGGGATGGTTGTGGTAGCTGGAACGACGGTCGGAATACTGATCGGGAATCTGATGGTTGGGGGCGAAGCGATAACCGTAGATGCGACCATGGGCATCGAGGCGAGGCTTGGGGCGATTCGGTGAGGTCGCGACACGCTCATCCGACCAGAGGGCAGGATCGGAAGTGCACCACTGAAATGACTTCTACAAGACGTTAGCAAGGGCGCGCAAAAGTTGGAGGAGGGAGGAAACTCACGTGGCGGTTGATGCCCCAGACCGGATCCATACGTAAGGACTGGACAGCTCGAACAGCAGCATCAATGGAGAAGAACTCGATGCGATACACAACGACCATCTTGTCTTGGAGAGAGTCGACATGAGTGATATTGCGAACTTCGCCAAAAGCCTGGGCGGTAATCTTGAGGAAGTTGGAGACTTCATTCAAGTCCTCGGACGAGAACTCCCAAACGGCTTGGTCGGGATTTGGATCGATGACGATGCCGAGCTTGATCTGGCCCTCAAACTCCTTGAGGCTGGCGGTGTCCTGTGCCTTGGCTTTGGCAAAGTCGTAAGGTGTGACATAGTCGACAGTGAACTCATGCTGCTCAAGGATGTCCTTGCCTTCGGCAGCGTCGCGAAGATCATCGTAGCGGATGAAGACACCGCGAGAGTAGTAGGGGACAGCGTTGAGGAAGCATGCGTACTACAGCGGATGTTAATTAGGCTTATGGAAACAGAGAGGAGAACTAGTCACAAGCTTCATCTGGTGCTGAACGCTGAAAAGTTCGTGCTCCGAGTCGAGTCCAGCATGAGTACCGTCAGGAAGCCGGGAGATGAACTGATATCGGGAAACATAGCCATTGTTGTCTTCGGATAGCTCGTTCGTGAAGACACCATCAGCGGAGATAGCGGGAAGAGGGAGGGCGGCCTTGATGATGGTGGGCATGTCCTTGGCATCTTTGACAGACAGTTTACCAGCAGCAATGGCGGTAATCTGACGACGATGACCGATGCGGGGCTTGCGGTCCACGTCAGGTGAGTAGAGAGTGGGATCAGTGCCGGCATAAGGGCTCGACGAAGGGCCATGGGCCGTTGAAGACTGAGGAGAGGTATGAGACATGATGGTGGAAGTGAAAGAAAATGTACAAAATGTTGTACAAATCGAAGAGATGTGGTAAAGGCAAGACTTTGCAGTTGACAAAGCTCAAGCAAGAGGCAGAAAATTGACAGTGGGGTAGAGGAGGCAAAGGAGGAAGGAGCGAGGGGGGGAGGGTTTATATCCTCAGAGCGGGCGCCGAAGCTCCAGCAGTCAGGTGACGATATTGGCAGGAAAGTAGCAGTTTTTTCGCTGAAGACGTTCACCGTTGATGGGAGAGTGTGAGTCGGACGTCTGGGAGGTCAATCGTGAAGTGATTCAAGGTAAAGGTGAGCGTCTTGGCAGGGTTGACATAGTGAGACACTGCACCGCCACAGCCCAGGAACTGTCTGGGCGAAAGCATGGGTTGTATCGCGAGGAAGCGCTTATAGGGCTCTGCAATATCAATTGCGCATGTGGGCGTGATTTGGAGGTAGTGGGTTTGCGCCACAGCTGTAAGACACGTGCCGAGTCTGGAGTTGCATGCCTCAACCACATGTTCACCTATCGTGGTGCCCCACCCGTCACCTTCTAGCGCCTTGAATCTTGTCTACCCGCCCGCCAGGTGAGGCATGAGTGACAAGGACGGCAGGAACGTGCACAGAGTCCCAGTCTGCGGAAGGTGAGGGGTGAAGCTTAGTAGGATGTAAATCGGTGAGACGTCCTGTGAGCCTGAAGGCTTTTGGAGGATGATTGGACTCTTTCCAAAGAGATCTGGAAGCATGTTGTGAACTGAGTATGAGGGTCCTTGTGTACAGAGATCCCTCGAGGCGAACGTTTGCATGTAGTACGACTTGAGCACAAATGAGTAAACAACTCTTCAAGTACAGAACCAGCCTGAAAAATATATCACTTCTTTCGTGACCCAGCACTTGCAAAAGCTCACAACTGACCCGGCTAATATCAATCTTGTCTATGACCCAAAACACCGTGCCAAGGGTATCGTGACACCAAACTCCTCGCAGTGCCATGTACATGTTGCCCAAAGAAACTTCACTTCTTACTCTCGCTCTCTGCTTGAAACATCCATCCATCATCCTCCAAACTCGCCACCTTTTTCCTTAAGCTACTCTTCAGCGCAATCCTGATCTCCTCTTCAATTCCCGCTGCAGCCCAGTGCACATTCGGCTTGCCGTACATTTCAATCAACTCGTTTTCATGTTCTATCGCCAGTCAGTTTCCTCTTTTATGCCCGGATTCTGTCAAGACCTACCGCCCTCTTCATCTCCCTCTGGCCCAAGGCTGGCCGTGCCCATATTCTTGTACACCGGGGTCGGCGCATGGATGATGTAATCTCCCTGTGCATCCTTCTCGACTAGTTCATCTTCAACGGGTTGCGTGAAAATGTCTTGTTGAATCTCGCGGCTGTCGGGTCGAACTGAAGGTGCATTCTGGTTCTGGCGTCGTGAGGCGGGCGGTTGTTGCTGGGCCGTGTGGGCAGCGAAGAGGTTGCGCCGGGTGTTAGGGTTGAGTCTTATAGCACGGTTGTCCATTTTCGCGCAACTTTGTACAGCTCGGGAGAGGCGGTGTTGGAGACTGTAAGAAAGCTATAGGTTGTAGTGTATGTGATGTTGTTGACGTCGACACATGGCATAACATGGTTTGGATGGCGCGCCGTAGCTAGTCAGGTACGAGAACCGCGGTTTGTGGGGGATGCACCTCCGCGGCGTAGTTTGCCAGCCATCAAACATGCCTGTACAAACACGACCACGCAATGACTGAACAAACACCCGTTAAAACTCCCTCTGGCCTCCCGGAGAGACCGCCCACTCCTATCGAGGATTCATCAGACAGGTCACCGCCCCGGAAGCGACCCAGAACTCGCGCACCTCCACAAGCAGCAGCATCAGCCTCTGTCAAAGCAGAACCCACACAAGCACCAGCTATTGAAAGAAATACCCCGAAATCAGATATGACAGTTCACACATTTCCCATACAGCCCCTCAATCGCTTCCGCGGCGCGTCAGCAACCATCAAGCGGCCCCGTGAGATCGCCCACTTCTCATACGACGACGACCATGTTTACCAGGCGGACGAGTCAGGAATCAACTACTATGTCCACCCGCCTATGAGTGTAGATCTCAAAGAAGGATTCGACACGTTCAAACACTACCAAGATAAGGAAGACCCGCATTTGGATAGCTTGCTTAGGGCGCTTATGGACAACAAGACCGGCAAAGGACAGCCAAAGGCAGATTTCATGACCTGGCGAGGCATGATGACCAAGGTATGTTGACGCAGGCTGGTTTGAAAACAGGCAAGGTAAGCGGACCCGGTTGTCCTACCTTACTACCGCTGCAGAGACGACCCAAAGACACTTCTGACGGATATCAGATCATGACAGCGCCTTTTGACAACTTTGCCGAGTTTGGTATGTTTGCCACCCTACACGATGGGACAATCTACATCGAGGAAGACTTTCCTTCACGAGCTGCCGAGCGCGCAGCAGAAGCTGAGCGACCACCGCCTCGGCATCAGCATGCCAACCAGCATTCGCGAGAAATGATGACATACTGGGGCTACAAGTTCGAGAAGCTCACCTTGATACCCACCCTGCCATCCGAGACGCCGCGCGAGGAAATTGAAAAACATCAGCGGGGTGTCGTGTCCAACCATGCCCAGCACTGTTCCATAGTACACACGTCATTTGGCCCCCACAGCCTTGTTCTAGGCGGCGAAGTCGATGGGCTTCTCGCCCCCAAGCCCAGTGATCCGGAGCAGCCCATCCAATGGGTTGAGCTAAAGACAAGCGAAGAGCTACTTCCCCCGCACCTCCAGCAACACCGCGATATCCTCAAGTTCGAGCGCAAACTTCTCAAGTTCTGGGCCCAGTCATTTCTCCTCGGCGTCCCCAGGATTACCGTCGGGTTCAGAAGCAAGAGCGGTATACTAAGGAGCTTGCAGACTTTCAACACCCATGAGATACCTGGTATGGTGCGTAGAGGAACGGGATGCTGGGATGGAAACGTGTGTATTAACTTTGCAACTGAGTTCCTGGCCTGGCTGAAAGGCGTGGTACGAGATGAAGGTGTGTATAGTGTTCAGTTGCGAAAAAAGAGTGGCGTTATTGAGGTGAGGAGGGTGAGAGATGGCACTGGAAAAATTGTTAGTGAGGAATTCAAGAATTGGAAGATGAAGCAAGAAAGTGTTGAGAGTGGAGGTACAGAGGCTGATGGAGAGGACAAGAACGCAAACGAGAGTGTCGTTGCATCCTGATGTATTATAGGACTTGCTCCCGTCACGTCACACACAACAGCAAAAGAGAGACATCTTTTCTACTTCATGAATGAAGAATTCTCATAAAAATGTCACCAGTGTCTGAAATGACTTGCGACGCAGGAATCACTTGCGAGATGGATGCATTTCCAAGACTTCTCTTCTTTTATACTGGTACCGTGAAAATCATCTCATACTTGAATACTCTGCAAAGATGTCACTAAACGAAGAAGTGTTGCCAACGACAGATGTGATTCCATTTTCACTCTGTCCTATCTGTTCACATGCTCATTTTCACCTGAAGTTATTTGTTACAAATATTCAGTTTTGAATGTATGGTATCATCATATGTACGGATGACTTTGTCAGCACCCGTATGATACATGTAAACGGGTGGCCTATGCAGTCAAGGTAATCTTGTCAAGGGTAAGACGGGCGGGTGATCATAGGTAGGCGGGCCAAAGCTTGTAATATTCACTCTCTAAGCTTGATACGGGATAAAGCAGCTTGATTCGGACGCAACCGATACCGTCCCGTACGTATTATATACCGTCAATTTATCGTGCTGAATGTACGGAGGTGCCTCACAAAAGTTCTGTCCCACGCTAATCTCGGCGCTTCGGCACAACTCTTCTTGGCGCAAATCTCTCCTTCATGCTGAGTAGCTGTACGATCTATCTGTATCTATCGTTACTATGTCTC
>NW_006912279.1:0-39056 GCF_000523435.1 Bipolaris zeicola 26-R-13 | reverse complement strand
CAACTTGGCTTGGCCTGTCCGCGATCGCTGCACGCGACTCAAGGGCACGCTACACACGTCCACCCTGGCACACGCCTTTGCACATTCACCTTGGCCCCCGCCACACTGCATCAGCCCTCTCGTCTGCACTAGCCCTAGCAATGTGAAACGGCGTCGGAAACGGTCCCGACATCTTCCTGGCACAGGCATTTGCCATATGCACCACATGTGGCCTTGTGGCTGATGCTGTACTTGCTCGACTGCTGCACCCTCTAGCCCATGTGCCACCCTAATTTAACCTTCTTTACGATCGACATCACCTTCGGCCGGTCGCCCTCCCTTTCTGCACCACCACGCGTGCCCTGCTGTCAGATGCCGTGACCCGCGAGTCAGGGCCCAAATGCCCTCGCCTTTTCTCCCGAGCCTATCATACATCCAGGCTAATGGCTAGTTGGGAGTTGTAATACGCCCTGCTCCGGCTGCTCTTGACAAGCCACACGTTCTAGAATCCACACCCTTTTCACACCTCATTCCAAAGTCTGCACATGTCCCTCGTACCTCATCTCTCTTATGTATAGTACCTGTACATGCAGTTTTACTCTGCTGAATTCGCAATATATGTGCATGTTGCACACGCACATACACACGCATGCATGCATCTCCCGTCTTTGAAACTTTGGCAACCTACCTCAAACATCGGAACCTTGCTCTCTTCTGCATCGTCGACGTAACCCACGTTTGTTTCAAAATAGAAATTCTACTTTTTGCTTCTCCGTCCATTCTTCTTTTCGTACCCAACGGCCGTGCATGCTCCACTTGACATGTGTGACGTAGTCACAACCACATCACGTGCATACAGTGTGTAGAGGGCACTGCTGAAGCGCCTGGATTACAGGCTGACGGCCTTGCTCTCACGAAGCCTCACCAATATTTATCATGGTTAGCTTCATTTCCATGCTCTTAGTCAGGCGCATGCATCAGCCACACAGTCAGTCATGTTATCGATACTTGAATGCTTTTTTGCTTTTCTTTTCTTTTTCCAACTCCAAGGTTTCGACGATTCATTCACTGTAGCCTTTCGTTCCTCCAACATGTTGTCATACTGCGATCAGAAATATTGGAAGGGGCTGAGATTCAACTACAGGCCTATGATGCGATCTAGACAGCAAGCCATAGTGCTTTGCATGGTCTGGAACCAAGTTTCACTCCATGACGCGTGACATGCCCTGCAGGGCTGCTAACCAAGGCCAACCACACCTCACCATCACACATGCACTAGTCGGTCCGTATCATCATGCCGACCAACATTGCCCTTGTCGATGTAGCCTCGGCCCACTTACACACCCACACATCTCCATGCCTCTCTGCATCAAAAGACCTGTTCCGCCTTGTTCTTCTTCTCCTTGTCCTCTTCTCCTCATCTTCTTGTCTTAGAATTTCACAACTACAAAATTCTCTCCAAACGCCTACTTTCTCAAACCAACGCTCTCGCCAACAAATGTAACCACCTTCTCGGCATCAAAAATGCCACCACACAGACTCTCCACCTCAAAGAGCCAGATTAACTTCTTACCAAAGGCGCCCCAGCGGCGCAGCAGCCTGTCACATGTGCCGCGAAGCTATAGTCTTGCCGCAGCCTTTCGGACAACCAGATCCATCACGCCTCCCAAGGTAGACCACATCCAAGAGGACGAGGAGGAAGAGAAGAAGAAGAAAAAGAAGGAGAAAGAGGGTGCAAGTGTACTGGCATACCTTTCTCTATGGAAGGGTGTGAGGTCGCTTTGGCGAGGTATTGATTGGTATGTTGGACGAATGAGCAGTGGGTGGAGAGGGATGTGAAGTTGGTTGGCAAATGGGGAAGGAGATGTGGATGAATCAAGTATACATCTGAATGTGGACATCAACACCAACGCCTGGCAATAAACATACAAACTAGCTTGGGAAGAAAGAGAGTGCCAATATCTCCCTCCGACAAACGGCATGAGAAGAACAAGAAGCAATAAAGAAAAAAGATACTTTTGAATCCCTTACTCTCACACCATCACCATGTGTTACCTCAAGCACCACCACCTCCACCTCCAATAACCCCCACCCTTCTCCTCAGCGGATCCCCCACCTTCGCAACAGGCGTCTGATCCCTTATCGCCTGCGCAGGAATCCGATACATGACCAAATACTCCCCCCAATGCAACCACTCATCCGCACCATCCACCGCCCCTTTCCCTTTGTTCCTATTACCACTACTCCCACTACTATTACTACTCCCACTCTCTGCACCACCCTCCCCACCCTCCCTCAACAAATCCGCCGCCCGAAACACCGGACCCCTAGCAAAATGCGCAGGATCAACACTAACAACCCACGTATCCTCCTGGTATCTCTCGCCAAAATACCGTGCTACGGCTTCGGCGTGCGCGGCGTTGTCGTAGACGCTGATGAAGGGCGACGAGATGTTGGTTTGCTGGTTGAGGTGCGCGAGGCCGAAGCGCGAGAGGGCCGAGGTGTAGTTTACGATTGTGGTTTGGTTTTTCGCGCTGAAGCCGGTGGAGAAGGAGTAGCGGGTTTGCGAGGTGCTGCGGTGGACGCGGTAGACGAGGGGTGGGATGGCGGTGGGGGCGGGTGTAGTTGATGAGGTGGAGAGCGGAGAGGAAGAGGGTGTTGTGATTGAATGAAGGGCTGGTTTGGATTGTCAGTGTTGTTGTGGTGTGGAGAGAAGGGGGGAATTTATGTACCCGCCATGATGACAATCGACTGAAGAGAGTTGGAAGGATGATTAGTTGGTGTATTCTCCTGGTGCTTTATCAAATATAAATTTCCAGCCCCCGAAAGATAATAAAATAGGTCAGAACTGCAAGAAAAGATTATGATGACAAGGACTAAGAGCGTTTGCACTGCATGTCTACTCCGATTTACCAATCCTACATCTCATTATAGACCGGTCCAGAGTCACACTTATATTCTGTCTCGCTCCCTCCTCTCCACCTCACTTCTCTTTTCTTGTACAGAAGAGAAGCGGTCAAAAATGCTGTTCAAACGGAACAGGTGCATGCAACGCAGATCAATACTTCGTTGGCAATGTTGCCTTCCATTTCCCGAACGGAGATGCACATTTATTTCTTTCTCCAGCTCGAGTTGTTGACTTCCCGAGACTCCAACAAAGAGATGGCCATATTCGCACTATGGGAACATTCTGCAGTGCCGACCAGGCTATCGGGAGTGGCTTGAGCCCGTTGGAAAGGATGGCCCGGTGCCGCGACTAGGCTACTCATTTGGTGCTTGCCCATAGACTAGCTGCATCTGATACATTTTCCGGTAGGCTTGTATAAACTTGTATACTCTGACCTGTTTTGTTTCATGTCCCCAATGGGTGGATGCCTGGGTAACTGCATGCAGACGGGTAAAATCTCCGCAAGACAGATCGTTTGAAGAATCGGGACAGCAGCCGACTAACGAAAAATGTATCATCTCAAAGATGAAAAGGGCGAGAAACTTGAATATTGTGGAAGAATGAACAAGCGATCGGATAAAGGTATTTTGGACAACAAGCCGCTCAAACTGTCAAGGGAAGTACATGTTCGAAAAACTAGAGATAATATATTTCATCATACCTTATGCAGACAAGTAGTTCAGACCCACTACTATGTTGAACTCCAATGATCACACATCTGAACAACGAAAAACCCATCTTTGCCCCCAAGCTATGTTGAACTATCAAAGCATGCTGCTGCTCTGTCGTTTCGCGGAACCCATAGAGCCGGTACCGTGCTAGCAAACGAGTTGACGCATGCAACAGGGGAAAAGCAAAAGTGGTTCCCCCCAGCATAACCATAGGCTAAGTACCCCTGAATCATAGCAGCGGAGGCTAGTTACCTTCCGAGTAAATTGGTGAATGTACCGCTGCGAGACATGTTGTAGAAGCGGGCATTCATGGCACTATGTTCAGCAATACGGAAGGAAGGCAGCTTGCATGGTAGACCGTAGAATGTGATTGTCAGTATATGCTTACCGCTACCTATTCATCACGACTTTTGAATTGATAGAATATCCCGTAACAATAAATCGTGATTTAAAGCCGTCTTCATACGAGCGATGGAGTAAAGACTACGAGCATGGAAAGGTGGGCTTTTAGCTCCCATCCGCCCCCTAAACCATCTTGGGATTAGCCCACTCCCCCATCACTCTTTCGTCGGAAAAGCCCACGACAACGACGATTGCAAGTCTGCAAACGAGCTTTGTGAACGCCACAACATAACCAGCAACTGTACGAAACAACACCGAAGCCATCAATTGCTATCACTCTCTAACAAATCTTCAGCGTCCTTCTTTCCTCCGCCCGCCCACCAAAACCAACCAAGAAACCCTCCACCACACGAAACCTCACCCACCACCCATCCTCAAACGCGCCGAAACCCATCCACACTCGCGGTGCGCGTACAGAACCACAAAAAAAACACCCCCCAAAAACACACCCAAAAAAATGTCATACTTCCGCATAACCCTCATGCGCTCCGGCATCGGCATGCCCGCCAAAACCCAAGGCGTACTCAAAGCCCTCGGCCTCCGCAAGCGCATGACAACCGTCTACCATCCCGTCTCGCAATCAGTCGCGGGCCAGATCATGCGCATAAAAGAGTTGGTCGATGTCAAGGAGGTGGCGGTTCCGATGAGCAAGGAGCAGATGCGTCAGGCGAGACGGCCGGATCCGGGGTATTATGTTGAGATGAGGGCGGGTGAGGCGATGGGGGGTGTATGAGTAGGTTGGAAGAAATGTGTGTATGTGCATATACGGGCGTTTTGTCTTTTTTTGGGGGCGGAATCAGAATAGGGGCATAGTTTGGCATGTATTATGATGGAGGGGGGGGGTTTCTCTCTCTCTTTCAAGCTTCCGCTTTTTTTTGCGGGTTTTCTTTATACCCTCTTCTCTTTAGACTGGAATGTCGAATTGCAAGAGTTGCAGATGTAGATTTTGGGTTTCAAATGAGACAATGATTTAAAGTAATCATCTGTATTCACGTTGCTGTAAATCTACTTCAATTGCTATCATATGGTTTTATGTAGAATCATAGCCTTGATATGAGCACGTAAGCAACAGTCGGAGGATCATGACATTCAGGCATATCGACCCAATTTGCCATCTGAATCGGCAGGCTCAGTCGATTCAGACGAGCTTGAGTATGTCCCAAAGAGAGTGGTAACTTTTTTCTTCTCTTCAAGGCGCTGGATACCTTGTGCATGTCACGTCACTAAGCATAAACTCACCTGTACATTAAGTACCAGTGCTAATCAAACACTTACCATCATACATTTAACAAAACTTACAAGATGACCGACTGTCCACTAGTCAAGACCTAGCACCAGCGTATAATGACCTGTATATCAGTATCAAACGCAAAAAAACCACTGGTATCGTACCGTCATCACTTTCGAATAAGAGGAAAAAAACCGCTCTATAACCAATCTTGCATTAATGATCAAGTTTCTAAAAAAATACAGCTTTCGAGAGCTACTGACCTTTTGTATGTCTCGAAGCGCAATTTGCGACTCGGGTGAGGTTTATTGCAAGCGGACACCAGCCGTACCCTTCTTCTTGGCTTGGTCGTCAAACGCGTTGCCCAAACCACCGCCTCCGCTTCGACTGGAATCGAGCGAACTCTCGGCCATCTTCTTCTTCTCAGCCGCAATTTTCTCAAGATGCTTCTTCGTCTTGGTGTTACCGCTGCCCTTGCCGTGGAATTGGTGACTGAGCTGCTTGAACGCCTCTTTCTGGTTCATTTGACGACCATGCTCATCGACATACTTGAGCTCGATGTTTGGCGTGTACTCCTTGTTAAAGAGCTCGGCGAGACGACGGCTTTCGACCATGTCTGCGCTGGTGTTGTTCTTGCGGGCCCATTCTTCGCGCTCGCGAGGCGTCATGTTATTCCAACGGGCAGAATTTCGCTCGCGCTCACGAACAATCTTGCGTTGACGTTCAGCTTCCGCCTCGGCCTTAGCCTTGTCGGCCATGAACTTCTGGCGTTCACGGTACAAGGCATTCTTCTCACCAGCGTCAGATTCGGCGACCAGTCCTCGTTGCTTGAGCAGGGCAAGCGTGGCGCCTAGACCTTGATCAACAGTCTTCTCAGCCTCGAGACCTGTTTCGGTAATTTCGGTGGAAAGAGCACGCGAGACGCTGCGATTCCTTGCGTCTTCTGCTTCTGCTGCTTCAGCGTATGATTGGCCCATTTCTACATCGCCATCTTCGTCAGCAACTGGAATGTCGCCCATTGACTTGGTGCCTTCAGAGATGTGGCTTGACTTTCTACGTTTCCGGCGTGCCTCTTCTTCTTCATCACCAGCCGCACCCAAATTCGAAACAAACTCAGTCGTCTCGTCAATGACTAACCCGACATCTCCATCTTCGGTAGATTCAAGGATGTCAGGTTGGGGGGTGGTAGCTTCTTCGCGCAGTTGTCGTGCCAAATCTTCTGGTCGCATCTTCTTGCGCTTTTTGAGGGCTTTTTGACGCTGGGCCGCAAGGTTTGCCTGAAGATCATCATCGTCTATGAAGGATTCGTCGAAAACCTTCTTCTTCTGTTGTGGTGCAGCGGCTTCTCCGCCATCAACTTCCATGTCGTCAGCTGCAGGCTCCGTAGGCATGGCGAGCATTTCGTCCTCATCTTCGACACGCTCCCGCTTGGACTTCTTGCTCTTCTTTTTCTTGGGTTTCTTCATTTTGACCTCCGAAACATCCATGTAATCATTTGCAGGCGCATCTTCTTTGAGTATGTCAAGACTGATGGCAACCTTCTTTGGCTTTGCAGCACCTTCAGCCTCAGCCTGGATAGCCTCGACAGTCCGGCCCTTGCCATCTAGTGTGAAAGCCTTGCTCTTCTTGCCGTCAATTTCCTCATCGTATTGTGCCAAAATCGACTTTTGACCCGACTCGTCCATGTCGTTGGGGTCATAAACGCGCTTTCGCTTCTTGGAATCGAGTCGCTCTTGCAGCCGCTCCTTCTCCCTCAGCGCAACCGCCTCGAGCTCATCTTCGTCTTCGGCATCGACTGCAGTGTCCTTGAGCACCAAAATCTGGTCCTCGTCGTCGAACTCGTCTAGCTCGTGTCCAACTTTGACGCCCGCAAGGTCTTTATCGGTGTACTGCATAGCCTCAAGCGCCTGGCGCTCGCGCTCTTCCAGCTCCTTGCGCATTTGTTCTTCCTTGGCGATCTTCTTCTGGCGCTTCTTGCTACTTTTCAACCAAGCCAAGTCATCGTCAACGTCCGCTTCATCCGCCAGTCCCTTGCCTTCGAGTTTGGTAAAGCGCGATGCCCTCTCGCGTTCTTTCTTAATTGCGGCGGCACGCTCCTCGCGCCTGATCTTGGCCAATCTTTCTTCCTCGAGTTTCTTCCAGTTATCAGAAGCAGCGGCCTGACGCGTATCGATGGTGCTTGCAGGCTCTCCGTCCGAGTCGTCGTCATCTTTGGCAGGCTTGAAATCGAGACCGGAGGGCGCTGCGGGCGCTGCGGAAGCACTTCCACCTGGGAGGGCAGGAAGGCCCATAGACAGGCGAATCTTGTTCGCCTCATCGATGGATAGGTCGACCATGGTGGAGGTGGTTGCGGGAGGATGGTCAAATAAGGGAGTCGCGTTACAGAAAAGCAGTATACCCCCGGTCGGATAGGGTCGCAAGCAGGGTACAGAGAAGAAGCAGTGTACCTACTTTTTCTTATAAGTAGGCAGCAGCCCGAGGAAGGTGAATGCGTCCTTCTCGATCTACCAGGTAGTGAGAGTCGGGCGTTGGATGGTGTGGGTAGGCTGCGGGCAACATGGCACCTCCGAAGCAGCAGTTTCGCGCCAAGGCGCTAGCACGGACGGCGCGCCGACGATTTGCCGGATCGCATAAAAAAAGTTCGTCGGCCTCAAGCTTTGTTCTCTCCACCAACGCCCTGTGTCAGAATCTCCCATCCACCGCCCAGAGGGCTTGCTCTCTGCGGCAGTGTGTATCGGTTGTAGATGCTGACAGCTCGTCCATTATGGAGCCATCTTCTTCCCGGTAGATTGTTTCGGACGACAGGAGCGGAGAACAACTTTGGCAGCTTCCGGCAGCCTGAGCTCACCGAAAGGTTTGAGCTCGGTGTATGGTTGTCTGTCAGGCAGACTGATTCCGTCTCCCTTTTGCTAGGCCGTCGGCCATTGATGCTTGGGACTAACCCAGTCGGCTACATATTCTCGTTATGCCGAGTACTGCAGCTTTTGCTTCTGGCGCGACTTTGTGTGAAACTTTGAGCATCGTTCATCTCGATAGCTTCGCCCTTGCGCTCTTTTCACGCGACCTCGATTGCATGTTTATAAACAATGGCGTCATGTGCTATGCAGTTCGTTGCATGATGCAGGACGCGGAATACGGAATGGGACGTAATTTCACGGGTTTGCGACGAGATGCTAAGAGGCTGCTGCTTGCAACTTGAAATGCACGTCTTGGACTCATCCTATGCCTATGTCTTTGAAAATGTACATGTTATACAGTAGTTCAGCTACAGAGCCAATCGAATGCAATACGGACCCTGTGCCAATGCCCTCCATTCACTCCACATGTTTCTCCTTCGTCCAAGATGGCATGTTTCCCCAGTCATGTCGAAACGCCTAGTTTGTTGCCGGTACCTCTCCCCTCGCCAACTTGAGCAGCTCAGCCTCTCTGCGCTCCTTCAATAACCTCTCCCTGACCTGTATCCTGTCTGCTTCACTCCTCTCCTTGAACTCGGCAATCTCCCGCATCTCTGCCAATTCCTGCTCTGTCGGCTTAATCTCCTGCGCACCAGTCTGCGCAACCAGCGCCTCTAAGATCTCACTCTCCATCTGGTCCCTTATGTTGATCGTATATGTAGGCTTCGACGTATCAGGAACGAGAGTATTGCGTGCATTCGGTGTACCAGATGGCGGTGTAGAGTCTGATTGCTGTGCTACAGGTGCGTTGGTAGTACCGGCTGCGGGTTGGGTCTTCGAAGCCGTGTAGATGTGGAGGAGCGCTGGTCCGTCTGCGTCGTTGTGCCGTGAAATTTGAATTGGGACGGATGGGTTTCGGTATTTTATTCGCGGTAGCATCTCACGCCAGAATTTCCTGTTCACAATCTTAATATGCGGCGTCGCCTTGTCCCAATCGACTGATCCATCGTCTGGGCCGTTTGGAGGATAATTTCGAGCATACCTTGCCCCTCGGTGGCCTCCATAAATCTTCGTGTTGAACTCCATGCTAATCTTGGATACCTCCTTCGGTAATATAAGAGCGCCAGGCCCGCACCTTATCCATAGCAACTGTGAGTAGCACTATCAGCCGTCTGTTGTATTTTTTACGCATTTCAACCTCGCATGTCGGACTGCGGGCGACGCTTTCGGAGGTGCTCGTGGCAGAAATCAACATACCTTCTGTAATATTCGTCAGCCCTATTCAATGACCAGAAGCCGATTGTAAAAGTAGATTGCTCACCTCGCGCAACTTGCGCATGCGACTTAATATGTGTACCATGGTTGCTGTGCTGTGGTGTTGAACTGCAATTGCGGAGACTCGAGAGATTCTTAGTGCACTTCCCCGTAGCGCGAATGGCCGCATCTTGGCATCTACAGGTGGGACATGGGCAGCCCCTCTCCACCTCGTCCAACACGCGAAATCACATCACCGCTTTCATTTTTGAATACCATCCTCTAGTTTGCGCCATGCATCTTTTCCACAGGCACTTAAGCAATTACAAAGTTTGATTGACACCACATGCTGACTGTCTCTATTCTTATGGTCGTCACCACTATCTCAATCAAACTCACACGGATAATGACTCAATGTATATTGCATATCCTCTATCACATACATGATATTGGCGCACAAAAACTCTTCAATCGTCTCGACCTTCATCATCCATACTACTCTCACGCCACAACGGGCTCTTCAGGGACAGTTCTGAGCTTTGCAGCAGCGTAACCCCCCTAAGCAGTTGACTTGCTGAATTGAATCAAGCGCTTGACACCAACCTATTCCAAAATTAGTACATGTTCTCAAAACGCCAATTCCTGGTATTCAACTTACCATCCAGTTGCTGCCCTCATCCGTCTTGTTAGTCATCAGCTCCGAGAAGATGGCAACAGCCGTGTCAAACTGCTTGGCTTGGATGTTGGCCGCCAATTCATTCATTTGCTGAATAGTGTCCGGCTTGAGAAGATCCTGGTTGTTAAGATGGTCGAACAAGATGTTAAGTCTCTTCTCAGTGTCGGCAACGTGTTGCCTGTACTGGGCGGGGGCTTTGCTCTTGACGCGCTGAAGCTCTGCATCGAGAATCTCATAGATTGGCCGAGCTTCATCGGGTATGTGTGATCGATCACCAGCAGCTTTTGGAAATTAGCAAAAATTGCTCAACTGTAGGTATAGTTTGATGGAGGAGAGTGGATTCATTGTGGTGGGTTAAAAGTCACTTACGATGCTTGGCCGCTACTGGGGCAGCACTTTGGGATTGTTCAGTCCTGGGCTGAGAATCAGGTCTTGGTGGACCTCCTTGAGGGGGTCCAGCGCGTGGGGGGCCTTGTGGAGGGCCTCTTGGTGGGGGAGCTGCGGCGGCAAGAGGAGGCGTTTGCTGGACAGGTGAAGGTGCGTAAGGCGATGCCGCGGGGGTAAATTGACCTGGTGGTGGTGCAATGTTGCGCGGCGGGGGCATCCCAGCCATTGGTCCTGGCGGAGCCGATGGCTGCGATCCTGGGGCGGGAGCATAGCGGTTCGAGGGTGGTGCAGCGGCTGTTGGAGGTGTGTATGGCGATGCTCCACGTTGTACTGGTGCTTGTGGTGGTGCCGCAAAACCAGCAGGTGGTGGAGGAGCATAGGTGCTAGCTGCTGGCGATGGGGCGTACTGACTTGGAGTGCCTGCTCGTGGAGGACCAGATGGAGGACCCTTTGGTGGTGGGGGTGGTGTTGACCTTGCTCCAGGGGAAAACGGACCTTGTGGCGGACCTGCCATTGGCTGCTGCTGGTTTGGGAATGGAGAGGCTACAGCATTCATCGGAGTACTGCGGCGTGACGCTGGTTTCGGCGGGCCAAAGTCTGGCGTATCGTTCCATGCTGGAATATGGCCTCTGTTGGCTGCAGGTACAATGGATGGAGAGTTGGAGAAGTTGCGTGGCGGAGGTGCGATTGGATTTTGCTGTGGGGTCTGGTTGAAGCCACCGTAACTTGGTTGGGGTACAGACGCCTGAGATGGCTGATAGCCAGCAGGGGTGTAGGCATTACCAGACGCTGCGCCCGCTGGCGCATACGGTGATCGTACGGCAGCTTGGGCTTGTTGCGACAAAGGATTGATTGGGGCGTAAGGCGACGCTCCCGGTTGTGTCTGGAGTGGGTTGGTTGGAGCGTATGGCGTCTGTTGAGGTGGTACCGGTGTTGCTTGGGCAGGTTGACCATACGAGGGAACCACAACCTGGCGTCGTCCGCTGGCAGTAGACTGAGTGGGCCTATGGGCACTTGCTGGTTGAGTTGTGGCCTTCCTTGTCGCTTGCTTGACACGATTTCTCGCCACATCTGCTGCTGGGTACTTTTCAGGGAGTAGATCCAAGTACCTCTCGGCAATCGACAACTGTCCATGGGCGGATGCGATATCAGCGTACTCGACGTACTTTGCGTACAAAGGCTCGAGTTTCCAGTCGGCATCCTTTTGCTGTTCAGTGTCCTTGAAGTCAGTCACCTTTCGGAAAATGGTGACCTTTTCAATAAACTCTTGCAGTGATCGCGCGTGGATAGAGAAACTGTTGTCGCTATCCGTCTTCTCAATGCTAGCCTTCTCATTTTCTTGTAATTCCTGCGCCCAGTTGACGACGACCTTCTCGAGCTTGGAACCAGCCAAGTAACAGAAAGATGCATCCTTGCGGTAGGAAACATTTCCCTCTGAGAAGGCCTCCTCCAGACGATCACCAAGGGCCTCGCACAGATCAGGGAAGTCGGCTTGGTCGGCAAATGTGCAGATGGTAGCCATGACTTCCTTCCAGTCTTTGAGATCAGCGTTGTACACGAAATCCCATAGGTTCTTTCCAACAACAGATGCAAGAAGGCGAAGATAGTTTGGCGCGTCTGCCTGTTTCTTGAAGTATGCAGCTTGTGCTTTGGCGATGCACTTCTCGCCACCGCAGATAGCGATCATGAAAGCATCTGACAGTCGGTTTTCCTTCAGACAAACGTCTAATGCCGCGTTGAAATCTCCTAGCATAAGACTGCGAGTGATCTTGGTATCCGCCTCCGACTCCGAGCCAGTGTAGATCTGGAAGGGATTGTTGGTCTTCGCGCCCTTGGAAGCCGCAAGGTCGGAGAGAAAGTTGCCCTCGTTGGTCGCATTATCGAAAAACGAGGCACCTTCGTCAGCATTGGCATCTGCATCGCCATTGGTCTTGTCTTCCGTCTTCTCCTCTTCCGCCTCTTCTTCTTTTTTATCGGAGAAGCCAAGGTACTCGATGAGTTTGCTGCGTGGGTTTTCTGAAATCAGCGTCTCGATTACGGTCCAGTCAGCCTTTTCCTCCTCGTTGGTTGCCTTTGATATTTTTAATTCACAGATTGAAGTGAAGTTACCCTCCTGCAAAGCCTTGTCGAACTCTTCGCTGGCTGTGCTGACTTCAGAGTCTACCGCAAAAGTCGAAATCGAGACCTTTGACTTGTTGTCAACGATGCCAAATCGTACCAACTTTCCACCGAAGCCAAAAGCCGCACCCGCTCTCCTCTTCAGCCATTTTGGGGGTGTCTTGAGCGAGAACGATGCGCCCTGGGGCTCTGCATGTGTCTGCGCAAAGAAATCCTCTCCCTCGGGTGCTTGGGTGGCTGCCTTCTTGTGGTCTGCAGCAGCGGTAGTGTTTTGTAATGTCTGGATCGCAATCTTGCCGTCAAAGGAGGCGGTTGCGAGGAGGTTTGGGTTCGCAGGGTTGAATCTCGTCTGGAAAGTCCAGTTGGTCACTACAGGGAATTCACCCAAAAGCTCACCAGTATGAGGGTTCCAAGCAATTGTCCTGTTGTCCTTGCCGCAGGACAGGAGAAGGTCGCTGTCTTGTATACACCACGAAAGGGATAGTACACCCTGATCGTGCGCTTGTAGGGTTTTCTCGGGCGCATTAGTATTGCGCAGATCCCAAACCAGTACAAGCGGGTTCTGGTCGGTTGGGATGGCAGTGGCCAGTCTCGTGGGCACATTGGGATCCCATGATACTGCGCTGACAGTCTTTCGCCCGTAGTGGTTCAGTGTGAGGTTCTCCTTCTTCAACTTGACATCCCAAACAGTGACAAAGCCACCACTGCTTCCAGTCGCAAGAATATGCGCAACCTTCTTGTTCCAATCCAATGCGGTGTACTCGTCGGGGTTGGCTCCAGCCTTGCCCAAGCGGAACGACTTGGATTCGTCGTCAATGTCGTGAATGAACAGTTCGCCTTTGGCGCCTGCGGATGCGAGGATGTTCGGCCGGAATGGGTTGAATTGTATCGCTTGGATTGGGCCAGTGTGCTTCTCGATCTGGTCAATCTCGGCTTCGTCACTGCACAAAGTCAGCTCTGCGTAATCACTCGCTGGGCTGAGAATGCTCTGACCCTTCACCTGCCCTTAACTTCTCCGCGTCCCATAGTATCAATACCCCGCTATCGAGCGCGCCCGCTATTACTCCATGGGGGTATTGTTCACTAGGTTGACTCCATGCAATGTCGTTAAATCTAGAGAAATGTTCAGTAGCTGCTCCATCTTTTGTAGATGCCATTGCCCATGTACCGTGATTCTACGCTTACAGTCGCAACTGGCTTGAGCTCAACGCCCTGCTCACTGTCGTCCAAGCCAAGTTCCCAAAGCTCTAGCTGGGTTTCGTTGGAGAAGTCGGCGTCTACAGCTCCAGCCTTTGTTCCAGTTGCAATGAGGGGCTGCGTTGGACCGGGCGACCAGGCAAAAGCGGCCGTCCGTGGGACTTCTCGTAGACGGACCATGACGGTGGGCGGTGCTTGCACCTCAATGGCGTCAGACTAGAGAATTGGGTAATTGACAAGCAACAAAACAAGGAACTGATGGAAATTTCTTGTAGAGCGAGACAAGACGTAGAAGTGGGAGAAAGGAGAATCGGAATTGTGTCAGAAGCGCGGAGTGAGATTCGAGGCAACGACGTGCTTCACCATGCAATCATCCACCTGTCCTTCCCTGGTCCATCGCGCGGGCGGCGCCCGATGTGTGGGTCCCGCTAAGTGGCCACGTGATATCGAATTTCCACTCAATCTCTACAACACGACTACTCTGTGAACCAGTATCGCATCGCACACCACATGCAACCATGTCCAACCTGTCTGATACTTCGCGACTAAAGGCCACGGTATTCGTCGGCGGGCTCGACCAAGCGGTAACACAACAAACGCTCTTCCACGCGTTCCTGCCCTTTGGCGACATTGTCGAGGTGAACCTTCCCAAGCCAGAAAACCAAAGCCAGGGCGAGCAGCATCGTGGATTTGGATATGTGGAGTTTGAAACTGCAGCCGACGCGGTCGATGCGATTGATAATATGGATCGGAGCGAGCTCTACGGATCTGTGATCAAGGTAGCGCCAGCCAAACCGCAGAAAGATGCAAACGAAGGACTAGGCAGCAAGACGGCTATTTGGGAACAGGTACGTGTCTTCAATACAAGCATATTCGTGCGTCAACCGGTGCACTGACAAGAATGCAGGAGGGGTGGTTGGCGAAGCATGCTGTGAGTGAGGAGGACCGCAAAGCCAATGAGCAGGCCCAGGATGAAACAAATGGACCCATGGACCCCATGCAAGGCCTGGAGGGTTTGGATGAAGCTGGACCTAAGCCAGCATGAAGTCTGTTGTTTGGCTTGAATGAGGTGTCTAGTATGGTGTATGCCGGCGTTTGGGGAAAAGTGCATTTGATACCACATGCTATTAGAAGTAATTATTCAATCTTGATTTGAGCGATAACAACTACTACCAGACGTGCCAATCTTCACCATATGAGAAACAAAGGCATAGCACAAAGGAAATCCGATGCTTGATTTCTGAACTTGACAAGGACTCAGTCCCGTATGCTGTACCTATACACATGGCCGCTGGAGCCCTTCCAAGCCCGCCGATTCCGCCATTTCTGGAGACCTGTTCCAAGCATCTATTCCTGCTTGCCCTGCCTCTTGAGGCGGAGGGTCTTGTCGACCCAGAGTTTTCGGGTAATGGAGAAGAAGGCCATGACGATGGCGACGCTACACGTATATCAGACCACCTGTACAGTGAGTAGGTGATGCGGAAATGAGGGGCTTACCCGAGAACGACGACTAAGGAATGAGGTTAGCAAAGGATCCCTGCAAGCACCAAAAAGAGGGAGGGCTTCAACATACTAAGGGGCCAAATCTCCGTGGGGATGTTCTTAAGCTGGCGGAGACGCTGCGAAACGGTGTGGGCTGTTGCATTGTCAATTCAAGTTGGTTGCAGCGGCATCGAAAGCCAGGCTGTGATTGGCCTACCGCTGTGCTCCTCCTTCTACGCCTTGTTAGCAAGCCATTCGCCAGAATCAAGAGAAAGGCAAGAGAACATACGGGGACGGGGCTGCGCAGGGCCATGGTCTGCCTCACGAAGAGCTGGGGGCTCTGGCGCATGGCCATCAACCGCGTGGGCTGCATTGCCATCATTCGCGATGGCTGCATGGCCATCATGCGAGTTGGCTGCATGGACAGGGCGCGGGTGGCTTTGAACATGGTTGGAGGATTGCTGTGTTTGCAATTGGGGTCGGGAGTGGAGAGTTGGCGTCGTCGCTGGGGATCGAAAGAGCTTCACGGGTTTCGTCACAGGCACGCTGAGAGCTCGCTCGCGGAGCTTGACTGCCCGGAAAACGCCGAGCGAATTGTGTGTGGACAAAGCGTCTCGGGTGGAATGATCGCAACCTCACAACTTCACCTCCGTCACCACTTTGCCCAACTACGCCTGCCATTGCCGCCCCACCACCTCGAATAACCCCCGACGCACCACCGCAATCATGTCTGACAACGGCGAAAACGGCGAGGAGCTAGTCACCAAGCCCTTCAAGTTCGTCACTGGTGAGCTTTTCCCGCTACTCTGCGCATCGCAGACACCAAGCTAACTCGTCCCTTCACAGCTGGTACGCCGATTCCGCAATCTCTCTATAGTTGAACCCCTGCCGAGGGCGGTTATCTGGAGCTCTGGGAGTGCAAAACGCGGTGCTAACAGACTTGGGCGCATATAGGCTTCGATGCCCGCTTCCCCAACCAGAACCAGACCAAGCACTGCTGGCAAAACTACGTCGACTACCACAAGTGCATCAATGCCAAGGGCGAGGACTTTGCTCCCTGCAACCAGGTGCGCATCCTTTGGAATCATGGGAAATGAAGGCGTGTACTAATAGATGGACGTAGTTCAAGTTGGCCTACAAATCTCTGTGCCCCAGCGGCTGGACATCGCGATGGGACGACCAGCGTGGTGAGTACCCATTATACTCCTTGCTTCATACGTGCCGCTTGCACCGACGTCTCCCTAGAGAGCCAGCAGCTGATATGTGTAATAGAGGCCGGAAACTTCCCCGTAAAGCTCGACCAGTAAGCGGCTCGCTCAGACGAGATGTAGCATGTAGCAAGTTTGTAGAGCAGGAAAAGGAAGAACCAGAGACTGGCATCTGCATCTTAGTGTTCTGTATCATAGAGATTGATATCAGCAATGCAGCTTGGGTTCGCATTATTCGCCACGGGCTATACTTCTACTCTCGTGATGTCATTGACTCCTGTGCTGTTTTTGGTCCCTCACTAGTTGATTGACAAACTGGCTAACACCAGACTCAATGTGCCTTTCAAAACTGATAAAAAAGCATACACACAAATATATCATGTAAGCAGCTACATCAAGAACAGCCGAGGCACTGATCCTCAAAGTATAGTCAGTGGAATTTATATATATATATATATAGTCATATATTGGATACATTATCATTCAGTATCTGGAGGGGATATCTAAGGGTCAATCTATATGACGCAACTTTGGAAAAAAGGACCTTCAATTGGATGGAAGGGAACATGGTGACTCGCGGAGAGAGAGAGAGAGCAAATGAGAATAGGTACAGAGAGAAGACGAGAGTGATAGAGACAGACTGCCGCCCGTGACACAATATAGATATAAGGAAATAAGACCGTTAAATGCGAGGCCTGAGCGAGTGTAAAAAATCGTAAAGAAAATCGACAATTGCCGTGTCGACACGTGTTGTAGTGGAGGAGGGTTGGATGGGGTAGTCGAGGAGGTAGGAGAGTGCCTTAGTTCGGCCGTGCGTTAAATGCAAAGTTGCCCTCGTATGTTGGTCCTCTACAAAAGAGCAACAGATTCGTAGGCAGAGGAATATATGACATGTATGGCTCCGTACCGAGAACTGGCTCGTAGCGAGGGTTGTAATGTTTCAGCCCCCAATTCGGGTCGTCATTGCGGACCTCCTCTTGCTCTTCGGGTTCCTCCTGTAGTTGCTGCAGTTGCTCTTCCTCCTCTTCCTCCTCTGCAATTGCAGAATCGTCGCCGTGGGCGCTGTCCTGTCGCCAATGCTTTCCGGGATCCAGGATCTCGCCGATGCTAGCAAGCGACGTAGGCGCAGCTGCACGGGGTTGATAGCTTGCATCATAAACCTCGCGGGTCTCGGGGTTCATCAAGGTGTCAAAGGCAGCCTGTAGGGCTCGGTACTTCTTGGCATCGCTTGAAAAGTACACAACTCGTAACCGGCGATAGGCAGCCTTGACCTCGTCGGTAGTTGCCTTTGGGGTGATTTCCAGGATGGCGTAGTGGTCGATGGCATCTGGGCTTTCAAGGGCGGGGTCATACATGGAGTCGGGAGACGAGATAGGAGAAGCCATGGGTGTGCGCTGGGCAAGGATGACGGAAGCGTCCGAGACGTAGATGGAGGCTCGTTTGCTATGCTGGACTGCTGGCGAGTTGCTCGAAATGCTCATAGGCCGTGGCCGCTGGACTGCCTCGGACTGGTTGCGCTCGTGGGCGAATCTCTTCCTAGGCGAGGGAGATCGGAAGGGACTGAAGCTAGACTTGCACACTTGGTCGGAGGATGAGGGAGACATGGTAGAGTATGAGTTGATCATTATGAACTAGGCACAGCAGGTAGAGAGTGTGGAAGAACAATGGAGGGCTCGGATAACAATGCTCGACACTGTGTGTGCAGAGGGGTGGTGGTGATGTTGTTGTGGTCAGGCCGAGTGCAGGAAAACATGAAAGCGCACGCCTTGTCTAAGACACGAGAGGGACAGGGCACAGCAGTAGCTGCGCGCAATGCAGGGGAACGTTGTAATCACCAGGGCGGCCAGAAAGTGGAGCCTCGCCGCAAGCTCGCGAAATGAGGATGTTGTGAATGGACATAATTTAATGATTAAGCTAGGGGGGTTAGGATGAAACGAAATACAGTTGCTGGGCTGGGTGTTTGGATGACTCTGACGCGTCAGTGCTGAGGGGTGAGGGTCCAGCTAACATTCGACCGGCGCTCGGTCTGCTCGGGCATGGCACGTGCTACCGTGATCACAACTGCAACTGCAATCCAACTGCGCGCCACACGGTTGGTGTGGGGATGCGGCTAGCGCCTTCATTACCGATGGCACCAACGCATGATTAGTGGCTCGTTGGCAGGGGGACTCGTCCATGCACCAATCACAGCCGAGATGCTCGTAAGTTTCGCACTAGATTGGCTAGATTAGACCTATTTAGAGTTCTCCCACTACTGACTAAGCGAAACCGCCATAATCGCCCCACTACGAATTAAGTACGATACTTTCGTCCCAGCACAGAGTAGGTAATAGCTCACCGTTGCCGTTGTCGTCGTCATTTTAAGCACAGGACCAGGCGGCCGACGACGATGACTGGCGGCCATGGCAGATAATGCAAAGAAGAGGAAGCACGCTTCCACCACAGGCTCCGCCAATGCCCCCAAACGCGCCCGATTTCCCCAAAGACCCCAGCATGTCATCCCCGCAACGCCCACCAGCAACGCGTATCCCAATGGCGAAATCAACGTTGCAAATTTTCTCAAGTCGCACGAGAACGAAATCAAGTCGCTGGAAGGCGCCATCAAGGTAGCCAAGAACGCCCTGTCACGGCGCGCGTTCCAAGATGTCCCCAGGGAGTTGCGCAGGAGGACTGCGAGCCACAATCCCACACGTGTACCCAAGAGACTGCGACAACGGGCGCGACAGGAGGCCAAGGACGACAACACCCCAATCTCAAGAGGCACCAGCGGTAGCGGTATGGGCAAGGGCAAAAAGAAGCATCTGCGCAATGAGGGTCGGGAGAAAAGCAGGCAGAATTGGGAGAAGCGGGCAAAGAAGAGAAAGCAAGGCAATTGCGCAGCAACTCACACTCAGGATCACGATGGAGACACCACCATGGACCCTCCCCCCGTAGACACCCCAAAGCCAGCACCTCCTCCAAAGACGAAGTCGAAACGCATATTCCCTGCCCTCGCAACTCCTCATACTCCTCCCTCGCGATTCCGTAGACGGCAAAGAGACAAGACATGGCTGCCTACACATCTATGGCATACGAAGCGCGCAAGAATGACAGACCCCAAAGCGCCTCTGTGGCGGTTTGCCCTCCCTCTGCAGCCAGCTGCCAAGGCATACCGTCTTACTCACAGAGCTGCAACTCAGCGCGGAGCCGTGGCCTGGGACATGAGTTACATGTCCACTATCAGTCTCCAAGGAACTGATGCCAGCCTCACAGGCTTGCTGAAGGGACTACACTTTGGTGCAGAAAGCGCAGAAGATCCATGGCAGAATAGAGGGAGAGCGAAGAAGTGGAGGCATGGCACCAGAACTTGGGAAGGCTGGATACACGAAAGAGAGGACAATCGTCTAAAGAGGATCGCCCACGTCACCATCGTCTGGTGTGTGGCAGAGTCGGAGAAAGACAAGAGGAGGGCATTCATTCGTGTGCATCCGAGTGCTTTCTTGACACTCTGGAACGAGGTCATCAGGGCTGCCAAAGTACAGAAGCCACCAGTTATCGTTCAGGATACCCGCTTCGAGATTGGCTCCATCGAGATCATGGGTCCTGCTGCAGCAGAAACTCTCTGTTCTGTACTTCATCCCACATCCTCTTCTTCTGACACAGATGCCGGTGCTCCACAGTCACTGTGGCCTTTGCTAGCCCCGGTAACAGATGTTGCTTCGCTGCCAGCGGGCGCGCTGCTGGCATTTGACATAACAGACCCTCGGCTCCGCGACCCTCCTTCGACGACACCAACAGCACAAGATCAACAGTCCATGACGATTCTGACCGAAGCACTAGCAACCTGGCCAATTGACCAGACGCAAAAGGCCGCGGCAGTATTCAACACGGACGCTAGGCTGGCCGCCCAGCGAACCATGCCATCTCAAAAATCCATCAATCGCCGAAGAAGCGCGTGCACACTTGGCGAAGACCTTGAGGCGCACCCGACGGACCCAAAAATACCGGCCCTCGTATTTACGTCACGAGAGAGCAGGTCGTGGACAATACTGCTTCCGTGGAAATGTGTTATGCCGGTATGGAGACAGATGATGCGCTACCCCGTCTCCACGGGCGGGAATCCGCGGTTTGGCGGCTTGAAAGAGCGACGACAAGTCGACTTTGAGCGATCAGTACCGCACTTCCCCTACGATTTCCCCAATACAGATGCTGGCTGGGCCTGGGAACTGCATACGCGACAATGGAGGAAGCTCGAGTGGACAAAGCGCCCAAAGGGTAAGCGGATAGAGTGGACCACCATCGATCTTGGCAACGGCAGGAAGGGTGAAGTGGGAGAGCCCTGGGCTTGTGAATGGTTGCGACTCTTGCCATCAACGCACAATACTGCCGACTTCTCACATCAGCGATCGGAGGAAGGGTATACTCCACTGCGTCAGCTGTCGTCTGTTCAGGCAAAAAAACTTGTGGATGGACATCTTTTGGTTGACAGCCGGTTACTATCAACCTGCGTCTTCGCTGTAAAGATCACAATGATACAACGTGGTACTCCAACAGAATGCGCTCGTATCTACCGGCTGCCTGCAGACGCAGAGCTGCGAAGTAAATGGGTGTCACTAATGCCACTTGGTGAAGACAAGCGCATGCTAAACAAGAAGGGATCTCGGCCTAGCGATGTCAAGCCTAGTGGTAATCCGAAAAGGCAGCTTGCAAGAAGACTACTCGAACCGTCAAAATTAGACCAGGGCCCGCCCAGAGCCGGTGAGGGGGACTACCCCTTGGTTCCCGACGAGGGGGACCTGGTTGGCTTTGTCACCACGGGCAACTATAACCTCGCAGAGGGTATGCCGACTGCTGTAGCCAACCTGGCTGTGGGCAGGATGCTGAGCCTTGTGGGGGCACAAGGGATATCGCCGTCGGATCGCATGTGCATTGTAAGACCAGCGGGCAGTAGCATTGGTCGGTTAGCGAGATGGGAAGTGAGGTGAAAGGCACCAAGTATTACTCTAAATAGATATATATATAGGTGCGCGAAGAATGGATAGCATTGGTTTCCTGTTGGAACCGTTGGGAATATAATATTATGCGCTTTACATGTCGGTCGTGTGCGTAATGGGGGTGGGGTAGGGCAGATAGGTTCGCAATGGGCTGCATGGGGAGTGCATTGCGCTAAACCGGGCCCGGGGACAGGGGTACTATGGGTAACTCCCGCGACTAACGCTAACGTCTCAGTGTGTCTATGTCCGTTCATGTGCCGTGCCAGCGCTTCGTCTCCCCAACACGCACCGTCGACGGCGAGCAAAGAGTGACAGAGCGAGAGAGCGCGCGCGATATGTCTGAGGACCGGCTGGCAGACGACCAGGCCGAGGGTATCGCCTCTGCAGTCGGACTGCCGTCGGACGCGCTGACAGAACTGGTATGATGGTCTCCACCCATAACCCGCCTCCTCTGTTATGCGTCCTTGACAAAGTCATTGCGTCCTGCTAATATTGTCGCAGACGACGGATATATTGGACGAACTACTGAGCAACATCGTCTATGGCACCGCGCTATCATGTCACCGGTCCGAGAAGCTGCTCCGCATGCAGTCGGCTGCCACCCAGGCCGAATCAATCGCCCTCGCCAACCTCGAGCCGCAGTCGCAGAAGCAAAACACCAACGGCGCCACAACAATTCCCATCGCAGAGACCCCAGCAGCGAAATATGAGAATGGGCGCGTGTTTCTCAAGGGGAATCCGCTCAAGACGACGCCTGAAATAATATGTCCGCATTGCAAGCTGCCGCGCCTCATGTACCCCATCATGGGCAAGGGCATGCAGAACCCTGATTTGACCAAGGAGTACTGTATGCTCTATCCCTGGGTACAGAGATCGGGTCACGATGTCTACGGCAACCCGTTTCCTACCGACATGGCCAAGAGCAAGAAGGAGCGCGAGCTTATTAAGCAACAGCAAAAGAATGCTGAGAAAGAGAGCGTCGGCACACCCGGATCGCAAGACACAGATATGGCCGGTGGCGACACCAAGGAAATCAAGCTCAACACGGGCGGCAAGCCAGCTTCGTATATTCCATGGCACACCTGTCCAAACTGCAAGCGCAGTTTGCTCATCACGCGATTCGCACAACATTTGGAAAAGTGCTTGGGTATAAGTGGGCGACAGAGTTCACGAAATGCAATGGCAAAGCTTGTAGGACAAAATGGCTCAGGTTCGGGTGTTGGCAATACGCCACTCGGAAGCCGAATGGGCACACCCGCACCCGGTTCTCAGGACGTCCCAGCTCCAAAAACCAGCAGCAAATCTAAAGGCATCTCGCCTACCAAGAAACTCGCTGCCGGCGACGATGCAGACGCAGACGAACTTGGCCTAGACAATGATACACCCGAGCGTCGCAAGATCAAGAAGAAGAGCTCATACATCAAGAAGGCCGACCGAGATAGATCTACAAACGGTAGCGGCGGTACCCTCAAAGTCAAGCTCAAGACGGGTAGCAGACCAGATCTCGACCGAAAGCACAGCGAAAACAGCGAGAGGGGCGAGGGTAAGAGAGATCGCGACGCAGACGACGGCGGTGATTCGCCCAAGAAGAAGAAGATCAAACTCAGCCTGGGCGGCGGGGGCAAAGACAGGAATAGGATGAGTGCTAGCGTGGAGCCGGCGAATGCTGCGTCGCCCGAGTAGCATCAGACGCCCAAGCATGCAAGCAGATACAGTGCATGTATCTCCGGCCATGCGAGAGTGTTGTGTAATGAAGGTGTAACATTGTACTATCAAATGGGGTGGGGCTAAAGCATCTCAGCGGCGTTTTCCGGGTTTCTTTTTTTATTCGTCTTCTCTGGGGAAGAAATGGACTTAGGCTATACCAAGGCACGGGAGAAGCGTCGAGAGAATCATCGACCTATGGGCGTTTTTTTCTATGTCAATTTTTCTTCTAGTTTTATTTTCAGTTGCTAAATGTTATGAGAGCTCTTCTGAGTCGAGTGGATGCCATGTATCCATTTTTCATCTTTTTTTTTGTCAGATTCTTGTAGTAGTCTGCTGGTGAGTAATTCTGTTTTTATCTTGTTTGCGTGATTTACTTCGCGCTGAATCCAATGTGAATATATGGCTTTGTATGACTTGAATTGTTTGATTTGACTATATTGATGGACATGTACGATGGAAGATCGTCTTGCACGTACGTGCTCTATCATGTAGGCATTGCAATTCATTGATGTGCCTTTCTCTACCTAGATATTAAACGATATGCTTTCCAGTTACCACACGTGAACGATACGGTCGTTGAGCCTCATGTAATGGCAACTTCGAATCTCTCACCCTCTAAACCCAAAAATAACTCCCAGATACGGAGACCATCTCAGTATTAGAATCAACCTCTTTGAAAGTCTCGAGACGCAGAGAGGAGTTTTCAGGTTTCAGCACTGAAGAAACTTTCTTAACATCTCCTTGACTGACTATTGGACCAATTTCTGAGCCAAAAGTACTCTATGTAGTCATTTCAGATAGCCCGTACCAGCTAACACAGATCATCAAGTAATGGCAATTTCGACACAAGTATCGCAGAGGAAATTTTTAGCTCCGGGAAACGCAACCAGTTAATGGAAGCATATGAACTTGCGTCCATCACGGGGATGGATATCAATCTGAGATGGAGTTCAATACCAATTTGTCCAATGTTAGGAGGCCAAGCTGCAGGGAGAAAAAAAGAGAAAAGCAAGTAAAACAACATGCGCATTCCAAACACCGATATCACAGATTGTAAGCGTGTTTTTTGAATTGCCATGATCTTCCTCACCGATAACAACCCTGTGGTTTCAATAGAACATCATGCTACTTTCTTTATTTTCCGAAAAAAGGAATCGTATACTCACCGCTCTAAGCCACATGGGCAAAGCACAGCTTCAGGACGTTTTAACCTTCTGAGGTTGTTCTCGCAGCTGGAGCAGCGGAACGGTCGGATATTTTACTGACAGGGCTGCCCTGCCTCAAGCTGAAGGATGACAAGCACTCACACCTCGGTATTCGAACTCGGGCATTGGTCTTCTTGCAGGATGTTACACATGGCGGATACTCGGAAAAGTATGCCTGCCAATAAACGATACTTGGTCGGGGGGGTTGCATATTGTTGGAAATGGCATTTCGCAAATTCTACATGGGATTGTCCACATTAGGCATGTGTATGCGTAGGATGTTGGATGTTTACGCAAGTTCCAATACGCATGAAGATCTCTCGGTGCCATTGAGTGGGGGGAGTAGCAGTAGCCATGGCGTGAGCGGGTTAGTGTGTGAGACGGTCCCTTCTACTTTAATAATTTACGACAGATGACGCATATGTTGGTGTTCAAGATGCAATAACAGATTACAACGGTGCTATGAAAAGCGGATAATATAACCATGTCTTATTGAGACAGCATGTGTGCCGGCCACATGGACGGACAAAAAGGGGAACCAGACAAAGTCTCAGACGTCTGGGATTGAGATGCAGGCTTGTAATACTCAGACACCAATAATTCATGAAAATCGAGCACGATTTCTAGAACTCAAGGATTTACAGATTGACCTGGAGGTGTGCGACCACATGATCGAATGCCTTCGAGAGGACTGGAGTCCATGTACTTAGCATGACCATATAATGGTTCTGTGGCGGCAATCGTGGAACTATGTAGGGTAGGTTGAGATCGGAAAGACGATCTGGGCATCTATCAATCTAGCGGATACAAAGTCTCAAACCCTGTCAATCTACGATCCAGTGTGATAGCTGTTCGAGGCGTCCAGCGATGACTTGACCCTATTCGTTAGCCCAGACGTCGGTTGCGATCCTTCTCTCCGCGGTATCTTCTCGAAAACGCGGATGCGACCCGCCATCAAGGTTCAGCCGTGTCACAGGGCTTGCCTTGGTTGCGGAATCTTGCGAGCTGAATATTGGATGACGAATGTCAGGCGGACCCGCTCATGTCGCAGTGCAATTACAAGTCACGATCAAAGGAGTGTGAAGACGACAGTAGCCGACGACAGAGTCTAGACTGGTGTTCTGAGCAAAGTTTACCAGAGGTCGCAGCAAACGAGATGGGATCATCGCGCATTTCCTGCAGATGGACTAGCGCGAACCATCGTCACTGCTTCGCGAGAGTCTCTTTTGCTTTCTTCCCCCTTTTATCTCACACATCTTGGCCAAAGTCAAAGCATGCCGCTCGCAACACGCCGTCGCACGTCATGCCAGCACCACAAACAATAAACTATCCGTATTTCACGCTACCTCGGCACCCGCCTGCAAAGTGATGGAAAAAAGGATAGAAAAAGAAATACCCTTGTCAACATCAACACCAAGCCACGATTCGGCAGCAGGTCAAAATCGCACCACACAGCTGGCGTTTAGTCATGTCCTTCTGAATCAACACCGTGGTTCCTTGTTCATGCCCGTCTTTTTTTTTACTAATCAATACTATTTACGTAGTCAGTCAGCGGTCACCTCCCTTGTTGACGCTTGTCAGCCCATTTGGCCACAGATTATCTCTCGTAAGAAGGACCTAGTAAAAAAGAAGGGATACGTTGGTGCGGCTGTCGCACACGATGTAAGGGTGTGAACAGAAATGCAGGATGAGGGGGGCTAAGACGTTGGCCCGTGCAATCAGCGCCTGCGTTCCAAGTGTCTTTGCTTTTTTGCCTTTACTCTATTGCCCGACTCGTTGCTAACGACAAGTCTTAATCATGATGTCTGGTCAATACTTCTGGTCAATGGTGGGGGGGGGAGGGACGAAAAGCAAGCCAGCTTACTTTTTTACTCTCACTCCTGCTCCCCCACTACCAGCATCACTTTCCCCCCCCTCTCTTTTTCTCTCTCTCTCTCTTCCCAATTTTCGTTATCGTTTTTGCCTCCCCCTCAATTATTTGAAGAGTCTCTTTTCCTCTGCTTTTTCTGTCTCGGCATAGAGCCATCATTGCTTTCTGGGGTAGGCAAGTTACTTTTTCATCCTATCGCTTCGTTAACGTCATTACCGTCACTGGATCGTGGCTGCTTTGTGGGTCTCGTCACGAGGGCATACATAACGATTAGCAGCTCGCTAATCTGGACACCCTCTCCTGGTTCGAGCTACTAATATTCGGATCGTATCCCGGCTTTTAATCGTACACCTGGTTCCGCCTTGTTCCCGTGGAGTTGTGATGCCGTTCCGGTAATGTTGCGAGGGGTTTGAAAGATTGGCTTCGAACGAATTGGAGAGCCATTGTGCAGCGCACCAGAGGGATCTAATCAGCCATCGTGTGTTGTCGTCGATTGCAGAACCGTCGACCATTACAAAGGGAAGAGCGCCTTACAGAACGCTACACCACTCTTTACCACAGGACAACGAGATCTTTGGACTGAAGGCCTCTCATAGAAGGCATCCAGCCTGGTTCTCTCACCTACTATATTGATTACCAGACACTATCTTGTCTTTAAGTATCAAGACATACGAGTTCTCGAAATCAACCCACCGACCTGAACATGTGTTACATCGTCTATACCATACACGTGTGTAACCACTGGATCCCCCAACCGCAGCCCAACAATGGGCCTATACTGCGAATCTGCGACGAAGCCGAAAAACTACGGTTGGGCCACCCATGCCCCGAGACTCAGCGGGAGCATAAAGTCAACAACCGAAGTCAGGGGATGTGTACAGGGTGTATGTGGAAAAAGGTTAGCAAGTAAGAGGAGCCTAAAAAAAGCGTGCCTGCATAGAGTTCAAGAGTCCATTTACGTGGTGGTTGTGGGAAAGACGAGATATGCGGGGACTGGAGGGTTTGACCTGGAAGCGCGACCAGGGGCCCAGCAACGGGGGCGGCGGATAGGACGGAAGGGATGGACGGCGGAGGGCACGCACGTACTACGCGGGGGACTGAAACCTCAAAGGGAGACATTCTCGGGAAGACTTGGGTGAAAATCTACTTTACGGCTTTTTCAAGACAAGGCGCCAGGCACCAACGCTCAAAAAAAACATTAGTCGACCGACAAAAGGCCGTGTATGGTCGACACAAGGCCTCTTCCCCCTACAAGAGGGAACCTGGAAAGTGAGCAAACACGTGCACCGGGCTTCTCCGATCAGCCATGGATGCGATGCCCACATTTCCTGAGAGACACAACCAAAAGGCCCGAGTTGTGGTTTTCGGTCCGATGGGCAACGAAACATGAAATGTCGTTTTTTTCTCTTCCTTTCTCCCGTTTATCCTAACCAGGCTAGGAACGTTTGGCGATTCGTCTCGGTGTTTTTTTTTGAGTGATTGGGGGGCGGGTTTCTTTTCCGGAGGGGGGAGGGGGAAGAAGTTCTGTTCAGCCAGAAAAGGGATAGCCACAAGGCACCATACGCACCATACGCGCGTGTTATATCCCCCCCAACTGTATTATTTTGTTTCCTCCACATGACTTGTACTCTTTTTTTTTTTCTTTATGATTTCAATAGTACAATATCTCCACTCTCCGTGTGTGTCTCCTTCTGGAAGAAAAAAAAAACTCGGATCGACATGCGGTCCGTGGTATGTAATTAGTCACAACCATTACTTACACCGAGCATTATGGTATTGTAATTTGTCTTGTGTTATGTGCTTGCCTCATGCGATCAAAAGTCAGGGTATCGTGATATGTTTAATGCGTTTCAATGTACGCGTTGTATTGCCAAGGATGAGCAAGATGCTCGACACAATACGATCGACTTTGCGACTCATGTTGGAAGGGCATCGAGTCGGACCCTCCCTTCGCCCTCCCCCCTCCCCACTTTTGTTTGATCATCGAGCCGAACGCTTGAAAAGTAGAGACTGGCCTTGCAACAGGTGCGTCAAGCGTTTGAGAAGCCCTGGACAGGACAGACGCAACGTATACTATGTGCGTGCAATAGCCGGCAGATACGAGGTTGGTCGTGACGCTCTAGTATGCAATTGGGACAAAGCCGGCCTTGGGTTCAAGCGTCATCCGCAATGCACATGCATATTATGTACCTGTGTAAGTACAGGGTATGGGGGGGGAAGTTGTGGGAACTTGGGTGGGGTGGGGTTTGGTAAAACCGGACCATACAAAACGGATCCCAAGGTGCCAAGGTTACGTACGTAAAGGGACCTTGTTGACTTTCCCGTTGTGGTATATTAAAAACGATTACTCAAAGATAAGCAAAACGGCAAAGAGGGTGCTGGAAAGAGATAGAAATACAGGTATTGAGAGAAAGTAAGGCTTTAAGGTTTCGGGGATCAAGGCATGGCACATGTCAGCACTAAACATGGGAGAGAGACGAGTTTGCTTTAATCTCATCTCAACGGTCTGCTACCGCTAAAGGGGAAGGGGGGAAGGAGATACGTAGATACCGCGCGGCACGAACGGATAGCTAGCGCAGTATGCCTCGAGTCGTTAGGTTGGCGAGGAACCCTTACTACTCCCACTTGTTCTACCAGGTTCCGTCGTCACCTGTCAGTCGGACTAGGGCTTACCCCGGAATTCTTTCCACATTTTTTTCTTTCCAAGTACACAGCCATTGACTAGCCCGGTATGTACAGGCTTTGAATGTCACTGCCTTTTGTCACAAAGCTTAGTTTGGTCGCTACGGGGCTAGGGACGTGAACGAAGTGCAACATGTTTAAATGGGTTCCAGAATATAAGGTTTCGATTCAGCCTTGAAGCGGACTTGTCCTCATTTTCGAAGGATTCGAGGCCCCCATTGGTTCATGCCCGCCATATGTGATTGAATTGATTGCGGCGGTTGGTGGATTCTAAAGATTGACTTTGCTGGGTCATGTAGCGGCTTTGGGCCACGCGCCAACATGGATCAGGGCCGTTATTTCTGTTGTTGCACATTGTAAAACTTCTGGAAATATATTGTGCATTCCCATGTAGAAACAAAATGGACACGTCAGCAGGCTTTGAGCAGACAAAGACATATCCCGCGATGGTGTACACATTGGAGCGCATCATGACGTTATTGTCCCAGAGGCTTTGCCATCGGATCGGGAACCAAGCGGGTATACGCCGACATAGTACCTTTGCACTACGCGTAACAACAAGGTGGTAGCGAAAGTGCCGGATCAGCCACCGAAGCTGGGCGCTTGGGATTCTGCTTTCTTTTCTTGGCCCAGTCAGCCTAGAGGCCGCATGGTTGCTAATGCAACCCATTTTCGACCCCGGGCAATGTCACCGGGAGGAGCGTATGGTCCCACCTATGGTCGCAGGGTTGCTCCGAGATCTTGCCGGCCCTGGCTGTGGCTGCGCCCACAACAGCCCCCCAAGTCATCAGCTTCAGTGCACAGCCAGGTTGCACATGATGCAGGACGGGCGTGGTGTGGGAGCGAGAGGGGCGGGTGGACCATGGGCAGTGGGCGATGATGGCGATAATGATAGAATTTGCTCTTGTCTACCACGGCATCGCGTACGAAGCGAGAAAGCGGGGACTCTCACTGCATGATGCGCCTTCCCGTTTATTCGAGTGTATGCGTGTGGCAAGTCATTGCCCGGTTGCTTGGACAATGACGGACGCAGGGTGGGACGATAAGTGGGCAGAGGAAATGCTTGTCCCTTGCTGGGCCAGCAGCGAATGCAGCAAAATGTGGACCAGCAAACGAGTCGTCTCCCTCTTGCCTCTCCATTGCATCGTCATGCGCTACCTGTCAGACAATGGCGCTTTCCAACCACTTGCATGTCTCGCCCACGCGGGGTCTGTCGATCGCCCGCATTAGCCGCCTGCATTCTCTCCCGGAAAGTGTTGCAGAGGGGGAGGACATACGTAAGTATGTACTTAGTACATGCTTAGATGCTCGCGTGTAGGCAGTAGTACTAGTAGAGTAAGCAGCCAGAGGGAACAGAGTTACCGGGTCCTGGGGGGTACCAGGCGAGACCGTTGTTAATGAATTTAGATCTGCATGGGATGACTGTTGCTCCCGCACCGCTTATAGTAATATGGCCTAGATTGGGTGTCGAGCTTGCACTGACGTATGGCTGCAAGCAGTCAAGCGTGGTATGACGGTTCGGTATCCCACACTGTATGAGGGGGCGGATAGCAAGGATAGCGGTAAAGGGGGAGGGGATGTTCACGGAATCCCGCTGAGGAGGAAAAGGAGAATTGGCTAAATAGGCCAGACGCGGTAGACATCTGGGCGCCAGTATGCAGCCGTGTGGGCGCGGTATCGCATCCATCCGCGTTATTGATAGTGGGATTCCGTGTTGGCGGCGGCTTGTTGTGCGGCTATGTTTGCTTCTGGTGGGCTGGGGAAGGTCCAATGGGCTAGCACTGGCACAGCACAACAAGCAGCAGAAGCAAGCTGGGGCCAGACTCGTCAGGCAGCCCTCAGGCTCACAACAGTGACATGGCTGGGATAAAAGCATGGCGCCAGGATGAACGCAGCAAAATCTCCGCACCGGCAGCCGCCTGCTGGGGCGCCGCCAAGACGAGGCTCGCTCCTTCCACAAAGCCCACGCAGCTACTGCCGCTTCAAGAACGACGCCCAATTCAACGCGACGCCTCAACTGCCCTCCCGCCTCAGCCACCCACCCGTGCCGTCTACTTGCTACTATACTGGCCATGCCATTGACGACAGGGGCTACTTGGGCCACGATGCGGGTAGGCCAATGCAGTGTAGATCTGAGAGCCTCGTCATCGATGCATCGGTTCGTCTTCACTGATGGCTGGTTTGGCACGTCAAAAAGAAAGAAAACATCCGGCACGCGCCTTGTTCAGAACTGGACCGGATCATCGCAACAACACAATGCGATTGAGAACTGGTGGTGTGGTTGATCTCTCCATGTTTTCATCTCTGTACGTATGTACTTGTGTGTGGTATACTACATATGACGGAGCCGCTAGGAAAGGACCTTCATCTCCACATGTACCTGTTGACTACTTACGTACATATGTACTATGTACATACGTTCAGGAGGCAGACAAAGTTCGTTTCTTAGTAATCGGTTGATGCAGATGATATTACGACTGGGAGAGCCTTACAAGGCAGCAGGGCGGCAGGGAGAGAGACTTGGACGCGTCATGGGCGTCAACAACAGTCATGGCAAGCATGGCGCATAGCCTCCGACCAACGCGACCACTGTGGCTCTGCGCCCAGTACGCTTGATTGGTGATGCGAGCAATGGCAGCTCGCTCTTGAGCTTCATGGTTGCCTCGTACAGAGTCGAACCGGCAGAGTTTCACACGCATGTCATGTCAATGGCTGATGCCGGGCCTGCTGCCATTGGCCAGGTTTTGCGTTTGCTGCCAGAAAGGTCTATTCCGCCTGCTCGCGATGAAGATGACATAAGACGAACATTTATCCGTATTATGGTCAGAGTATATTTCTGCATCCTGTACATGTATACATACACTACCACCATATCGCCATGTAGAGATAGACGTCGGCATACCGGCACATCGGCACTCTGGATGGGGGTGGCCATTACTATAGCGGCTGAAGCGCTATCACAGTCTTGTGTAGAGTACCGGGCGGTTGGGATCGACATTTGAATGTATAGCGTGTATGCACACAGTACTTAGAGTAGTAGTACATTTGCAAGCTAACCGGCATCTACTCAAGCACCAGCAGCCAAAGCCTAAACTGCAAAGCTTGTGTGGTTGCTTGTCCGAGCATTTTCGGCTTCATCGACGGCAGGCATGAAACAAACTCTAAGCGTGTTTCGCATCCGCCTTACAGCTATAGTGAGTGCTGGTATGAAATGTATCTAGGGACTGTAGGATGGACCAGCCATTGGGCGCCGTGGCCGCAACGGGAGTGGGAGTACCCTTGGTAGGTCGAGATTGTTTCAGAGCCAAAGTATGGCATCGGACGTGCTCCAAAGTCACTGGACCTTCCGCATTCGTGGCTCACAGAATGGGGGGCGGCTCGCTAACCGGCACGGCTTCGCCCCTGGGCCCACACCGCTTAGGTAAGTTTCACGTGGCTGCGGTTCTCTGCCCCAAGCCCAGACGCGCTGAGTGGCGTTTTTTGCGGGCCGATGTCCTTTCTGGTCACGCCTCTCCGTGCCACCCCAGCGTCCACCAGTGCGGCGCGCCAGTCCTGTTCATACATAGTCCATCGTATGTAAGTATGTAAGTAAGTCGATACCTACAGATAAATATGGAGACATGTATGCACGTACGTGCGCCTCGCTCGCCTTGTCCACTGCGCCTCTGCGGAGGAGGGGGGAAGGGCTGCAGGCTGCAGGTTGCAGGCTGGAGGCCGCCCAGCATGCTCTCCTCGGTGCAATCATGGCTCGAGGGCGCGGCAGCAGCAGACCCCAAAGGCCTGGTCCTGCAGGCTGAGGCGGCGACGCGAGATCCCGGCTACAAGCTCAGGCGGCAGCAAATGATCGGCTCTTGTCAGATTGCAGGCCGCGGCAGGGATGCATTGGGTGACACGAGCTTTCTGCCGAGGACGCGGGAGCGGAGGACAATTTGCGTCAGCGACGTGCCAAGTCGCGCTAAGCAGACGACCGGAAGCTTCAGGTGTGGAGGTGTGTCTGCCGCTTTGGCGGCGCTGATCCGTCGTTAATCATGACACCCTGCCCCTCGTGTGCCACCGTGCGACCGTAGTCTGTGTACCAGGGAGCCTGCGCGGTGCCGGCACCCTGAGCCCAGCCTTTCGACGACAACTGTCAGCACCGTCACACGCCGTGGTCTAACTGCAGCGCATACAGGCTGTGTTTCCGCACCGTCGCAGTTGCACCTGCTGCCATTGCCGCAGCGCTGTATGGCACATGCAACACGCCCCGAGCCCCGCGCCCCTCTTACGGGGCGAGGCTCGTCTGCATACAAGAGTCGGCGCAACGCCCCACGGCCAGACATGTATGTCCTGCAAGCTGGACAAGCTGGCCGCTCGGGCATTGCTTGCAGTTCGCAGCAGTCCAGCATGGCATTGTTGCGACGCCTCTCAGCAGCGCGCGATAGGCGTCCTGACCCACGACCCACGACCCACCACCATCGCCCTCCCTCGCCCGGGACAAGATGATCGTAGCTCTGACTTTTATGCATTTGATCAACCCACATTCCACAAGCGGAGAATTTCATCAAAGGGGCCCATTTTGTTTTGTACTAGAGGGCAGTATGGTGGCAATGTGCGCTCCTCCTGTACCCAGCCCTCAAGGCTAGGCATACTGCCGACGTTTGGAAATGTGGTGCAACAACGCCGCTGCTGCGCGATCCAAGCTGCCAGACACCAGGCACGAGCCCGAGTAATGACAGCACCCAGTGGCGCCCTGGTGCCGATGGTGTATAGGTGCTGGAACACCGGCCAAATAAGATTCATCTGTTCACTATATGTATGAGGCGCATATAGCGCCATGTGGTAGCGTATCCATCACAACCGAGTACTTAGCGGAGCCCGCTGAACCTGGCACGAACGCTACCGGATCGACCACGACCTCGTTTCCTGACTGTGACAGCACGACATGGGAGCAGGACAAACACGGGGCCCATGGCGGCTCTGCTGCCGTCGGTCGAGCGCGCTGCAGCGGACGTGTCGGTGTCGTGGGCCTTGGGGGGAGGATTGGTTTTTCTGCTCGAGAGCGGCCCCAAACCGGTCGTCTCACAGGCGCAGGAACAGGGTGCGGGCGCATAGGCAGCGCGTCGGTGGTGATGATGCTGGGCACGCAATTTGCTGGCAACGGGTCGCTCAGAGAAATAGCGGACCCCGGTGTGGCTTGCACTAGCGCGCTTACCAGGATATCGTCGCCCATGGTCCCGCACAGATGAAAGCCCACCCATCCTGGGCGCATCCAGTAACCCTAACCCACAGAGAAAGAGCGTTGGACCGCCCTGCCCCTTCCTTCTTCGCTCGTCTGCTGCTTCCTCACTTGCTTCTCCTCCACGAGGCTGCATCCTACTCCAGCCTTTTGCCTCTCCCTCTCTCTCTCCCTCCCTCCTGCCCGAAGCCCTCACTGCGCCATCACGCCAGCTCTGGTGCATCGCATACCACTTGCCTGATCCAGGTCGGGGTCCACATCATCCGTGTTCCTCTGCGCGCTGCTGTCGTTCTCCGCGCCAGCCTCTCCACGCCTCGACTCGCACCCGCCGGCACGCTTTGCAAGACGCGCGCCCAGCACCCACCAGTGAGCATCCATCATCAACACCATCATTCTCCATCTCACAACTGACCCAGCCAGCCGCCCTGGCGCCATTCATAGCCGCTCTTGACGACACTTGCTCACTATCAACTGCCCTGCCACTGTCGCGGCCCAGGTAGCGCAATCGTCGCATTCTAGGCAGCTCAGTCGCAGCAAGCCATCATGGCCCAGCACCAGCAGCCTTCGCCCACTACGGGCATACCAGCACACCATGTAGCCCAGCATCCTGCGCACGCGCAGGTGAATGGCCACCCACCCCACGCGAACCAGCCAAAGACCTCATCCCAGTACTTGGGTCAATTGACCGAGGCCGTCTGGACACAGATGGGTAAGCAATGTCCCGTCGCGCGCGCTATAGACCTTCATTGACACGCAACAGGCTCTCTATCCGAGCAAATGCAGGACTACGACGGCGCCATGCAATGTTACGAACAGGCCTTGAAGTTCAACCAATGGTCTGTACCGGCTATGCAAGGCATTGCCTGCATCCTGCGCACCAAGGATGCTTTTCCAGCCGCTGTAGAGTACCTGCGCACCATTCTGAAAGTTGACCCCACAAACGGTGACGTCTGGGGCAGTCTTGGTAAGAACATCATCTCGTGGCTTTCCAAGACCATGGCTAACTCTACCAGGCCACTGCTATCTGATGATGGATGACCTGCAGCAGGCCTACTCGGCCTACCAACAAGCCTTGTACCACCTCTCTGATCCCAAGGTATGTTTTCTCTGACTTGCAGACAATGCAGCCAACTAACCTCTACCAGGAGCCTAAACTGTGGTATGGCATTGGCATCCTCTATGACCGCTATGGATCTTTGGAGCATGCCGAGGAAGCTTTCTCACAAGTCATGCGTATGGAGCCTACCTTTGAGAAGGCCAACGAGATCTACTTCCGTCTGGGTATAATTTACAAGCAGCAGCAAAAGTTCAACCAGAGCTTGGACGTAAGTAGCATCGCAACTTGCGACGCGCGAAAACATTCTAACTCCTCATAGTGCTTCAAATATATCGTCACCAACCCTCCTCGCCCACTCACTGAGGAGGACATTTGGTTCCAGATTGGACACGTCTATGAACAACAGAAGGAGGTTCGTATCATCAAAGTTTAAAAGCTTTCAACAGCTAACACATGAGCTAGTTCGAAGCTGCAAAGGGTGCTTACCGCCGGGTCCTCGAGCGCGATCCCAACCACGCGAAGGTGCTTCAACAACTTGGATGGCTTCATCACCAACAGAGCACAAACTACGCGAGCCAGGAACAAGCCATTGAATACCTTGAGAAGTCGGTCGCTTCTGGTAAGTCTTGTAACCATGCTTGATCATGCGCCAGCCGCTAATCTCTCACTCTAGATCAAACGGATGCACAGAGTTGGTACTTGCTCGGTCGTTGTTACATGTCTCAACAAAAGTACCCCAAGGCGTACGAGGCTTATCAGCAAGCTGTATACCGTGACGGCCGAAACCCAACCTTCTGGTGCAGCATTGGTGTACTGTACTACCAGATCAACCAGTACCGCGATGCGCTCGATGCCTACTCTCGCGCAATCCGATTGAACCCCAACATTTCGGAAGTCTGGTACGACCTGGGAACACTGGTAAGTAGTCCATTGCTCCTATGCTGAAAATGCATCACTAACAATGCCGCAGTATGAGTCTTGCAACAACCAGACAGCCGATGCTCTCGACGCATACCAGCGCGCGGCCGATCTCGACCCATCCAACGTACACATCAAGGCTCGCCTTCAGCTTCTTCAGAATGGACAGACATCTGCCGGGGCCCCAAATCAAGGCAATGCTCCAATACCTCAGGATGTACACCCCCAGGCTTATCAGCCTGCGTCAGTTCATGGTCCAGCTGCTCCTCAATGGGGTGCTCCTCAACCACAGCAGCCTCCTCAAGGCCCTGCTCCTCCTGCTCTGGCAGCTGGCTGGGACCGCCCTCTTGCTCAGATTCGCGATCCGGGTCTACCGCCTCAGCAATTGAACCCATATGAGCAGCGCGAGGGCATTCGTCCTCCTACCCAGCATGCTCCTCAGAGGCCTGCTAGCCCGAGACAGGAAGCGCCTAGGCCCTATGCAGAGCCCCCGCGCCCTCCCACGAGCGGTCCTGGTCCTCAGGGCCCTGCCGGCCCTCCACCTCCTGTCCCAGGACCGATGCGTCGTGGCATGTCTCCATCTCCAAAGACGCACCATGTTGCTCCTAGTCCCTACCACCCTCAGCCACCGCAGCTCACCCCTCAAGCAGCTCATGCGCAACCACAGCCGCCTGTGCACCAGCAGCCGCCACAACAGCCGCCCCAGCCTACCCGTATCTCGAATCCCAACTACGGGCCTCACGCTGGCAGTGTGCCTCCCCCACCTCCCCCACCACCTACTGGTCTTGGTGGTCCGCCAAGCCAAGGGTCTACACAGAGTGCCGTTCCTCCATACAGTGCCCGTCCTAGCAGCCCTGCCCCCGAAGTGCGCCCTATCGTGGAGAATCGAACAGCATCCCCACGCAATGGTTACCAGGGCCCTTACCAGCATCACCCTGATCCTTCTACTGGCGGTGGTATTGCTAGTGGTGCTCCTCCACCAGCATCGGCTCAAGCTGCTGCTGAGCAAGCGGCCCGCGATCGTGATGAGCGCCCTCCTACTGCGCCGCCAAAGAGACACCGCGAATGGGAGGAGAATGACCACATTAGCGCCAAGCCACCTACGAATGATGAAAAGCGCCAAAAGATTGAAGAGCCTCACAGCCGTCGGCCTACACCCCCACACCGCATGTCGTCGCCTCAAGTGCCACGACAGAGCCCCCAGGATGGCCCTGACCCCAGACGGTTCAATGATGGCTACCATCCATCCGAGGCTGCTCACCACCCACCTTCGCTCCCACCGATGGCTACTGCGCGACCACTGTCCCGCATGTCTGAGACATCGAAGCCAGAGCGTCCTGAGCACCACGAACCGGCTGCTCGGCACATGGATGTGGATGAGAACTATGATGATGAAGGTGATGACTCGAAGCCAAATGCGGCGAAATCTGAGCGGAGCAGCCCACGCACTGCGCCTACCAATGGCGTGACTCATGCTCTTGCCACTGAGCAAAAGCCATAAGTATGATTGCAGAGGGCAGGGCTTGGGCCACGTCGAGCGTTTCTATCATGTCTTCTTTTTCTTCTGCACCCCTACACTGTTTGTTTTGTGAGATTTGCTCAGATGACTTCGGTTTTCTTTTTTCTGGGTTGGAGTTTTTGTGACGAAAGGGTCCGGCTGTGGATTTGTAGTTGGATGGAGGTCAAGGTAGAATGTGGGGGGCGTGATAACGCGCTCTCCTGCACGGCGATGATACCCTGCGCATTATAGTGTAACCGCCTCTGCGGGTGTTGTATGTATTTTCTAATTAGCCAAGAATGTTAAAGCAGTCAGTATGGAATTCTGAGTGTGCTAGCGTGATGAGAGTAAAAGCATCAGTTTGTGTGCACTTGGAATGTCTACTTGGTAAGGTACATGGAGGGTGAGAGTGGGGTTGTGCCTGGCCGGCTTTGGAGGGCCACGCGCCATGGGCATTTGCGTCATCGCACGGCTAGGCCATTGCTCTAGCACCATGGGCAAACTGGGACAGCGTTTGTTGAGCACATTACGAGCATCTCACCACTGTTCTTGTCGCACGGCCTTGCAACGCGAAACTGGGCAAAAGATTGATTGTAATTTGGGCAGTACAAGAACGAGGAGAGAGCGACTCCATCCACGGCTATTCGACCAGCTTGTTCAGCGACCAAAGACGACATTCCCACCCTCAGGATTGTGCGGGGTCATCGGTCAGACGCACATACGAACCATGTCTTCCGACGCCGACTACTCGGCGTTTCTCGACAAGGCGAACCAAGACACGGGGTCAGGGGACGTGAAAGAAGCATCGCAGAAGAGCTATGGGACCAAGAGCGTCAACACGGCAGTTCCAAGCGGACTCAAGGAAGTAAAGGAGTACTACATCAGTGAATCTGACGAGCCGTTTGAGCCCGTGGCACTCGAGTTTGAGGGCAGTAGCGTGTCTAGTGGTAAGGGTTGCCCTTCTTTTGCTATTTTCCAACTTTTCATGCTATGAGGAGCAGACGGAGTTGCTAACGCTGGGCATAGAGGATCTCGCGAAGCTCCTTGGAGGCAACAAAGTAGAGGAAGTCAAGGGCACTGGGTTTGAGTCACAATACAAGGGCGTGATTGACGCGGTGAAGCTGGCGACCAACGGTACAGTCAAGGTGTTCCGTGTTGAGCTGGAAGGCACGCGGGCAGAGTACTACGTTGTAGGTGTGGACGAGAAAGGAGGCAGGATTGTAGGGCTTAAAGCACTGGCTATCGAGTCGTAGTGGGGGGGGGGGGCGGTAGGGACCGGGCATATACTTAGCACAAAGCGAACGTGATGGGCAAGCCAGCAAAGGCGCGAGGGTCATTGCGCGAATAAAGCCGATTGAAACGTCGTAGTGGCTGGGATGGCGAGGTGGATATGCAGCGGTAGGGATGCTAGGTAGTGGAGCATACCGTTCACAGAGGCGACGATCAAGATGGTGTTTTATTGGAAAAACTTGTGTACATGACGTGTGT
>NW_006912278.1:0-39141 GCF_000523435.1 Bipolaris zeicola 26-R-13 | reverse complement strand
TCAACGTTAATACGTGATCGCGTTTAGCGGCATTAAGGCTTATTGCNAGCTTCAATTATTATAGCAATTAACTAGCTTAAGAAGGGGGCTAAGGTAATAATGCTCTCGGCTAAGCTAATGCGCGATCGGATAGCCAGCTCTAAGAAGGTGAACGAAGCCGCAACAAAGCGTAGGCAGCGTAAGAAGAAGCGGATACAGAAGCAAGGAGTGCTAACAAAGGGAGCTGGAGAAGATCTACTCGCTCAGCGCGAGGCTGATCAGCAGATTGCTTATGAAGAGCGTCAAGGAGGAGAGCGATCAGGTGTTAGCCGCCAGGCTCTAGCGCGGTGTAGCAGGTGTAGAGAGACTGGCCATAATTCGCGTACATGTAAGAAAGATACTCTAGATAGTATTTAATCCATTACCTTAATATATATAAATTTTATTTAGTTATAGTAGAGCTGTATACGTAGAGAGGTGTGCAAAGTTGGTGGGGTGCGCCGCTCGCTTGTACGCGCCGCTCGCTTGTAAAACACGTTACCCGTTGTTCAAAGATGGTTGTACACCAAATCAACAAAATCAACTAAGCTATATTCTCATTTGTGTAAATATTGATTATTTTTATTCTAATACCTAACTTAATACCAACAAAGTCATTTGCACAACACACAAACCCTTGATCCATGCACACCCTGTCACCCGACATTAGTCCTCTATCCACACCGCCATGTGACCAAACATAAAGTATGACATGTTAATTTCCCCCCCCCCCCCACGTCCCAAACAAACCCTCCCGGACTTGGAATAAAGAGCCCAGATTTAATAAGGTAATATGCGATAAATTAACTCCCTTGCCAACTCTAATCCCCCAAGCCCGGCGCCCAGCCCCCAATCGCTTGACACGAAAAAACTCAAATCATAACATTTTGCATTTGGCGACCAACACCACACATCCCTGGTAATAACGGCTTTGTAATAATTAACAAGGTAACATCAATCTAATTTCAACCCTCACAACTCCTGATAGCCCTGACTCCACCTCCCACCCCCCTTTATTCCATAGACCTAGCCACATGAACACACGAAATAACGATGTTGTAAAAAAATGCAAACATTTCATTCCGGCTACGCCCTTCCCTCCCCCCTTCGCGCACACACCTTTACATATACGAATGCAATCCATACATATTTCCATAGTTAAATTTTTTTCTCTCCTTATAAATCAGTAATGAAAAATAAAAGACCAAGATTCCCCACCCACCTCGTTCATAACTGTTGCAAAAAATAACCTCCGCAACTAACATCCCATTTGATTGCCACCTCAACGGCGACAAAAAGAAAGAAAGATGAGGGGGTTTGCTATAAGTAAACTTATGGCTATAGATGTAAAATATATAGAAAAAAACTTGCTTGCCAAGTTTGATTTTGCAACACAAATGAAAAAAACGCCCTTACAGATGCAAAAGCCAAAAAATTAGAGAATTCGACAAAAAGCGAAAAAAATAAAATCGATCCGGGAGGGGATCGCGCCTATTGAGTTATCTTCATGGTATCTGAACAAAATAATGAGAAAGAAAAAGTTCAAAAATAGTAAGAAAGGTAAATAAAGGAGGAACGTTAGAAAACAACACTTTCGGTTGAAATATGTGTGGACATGGAGGTTTGGGGGAAGGAACCGTTTCATGTACATTTTTTTTGTGGTTGAACAACAAACAGGCGCCATTTTTTTCTCTTTATGTGTGTGTGTGTGCTCGTCATCGTAATCATAACCACCACCACATGAGAAGGGGGGTATATAATTGTGTCTGTGTGTCTGTGTGCCCAGGTATTCTGAGTATGATGCCGCCAAGAGGTGGGCTTGATTCTCGAGTCAAGGACCGCCTGCAAATGCAAATCCCAGCTCTGAGCCATTTGCACGTCTCCGAAGAGAGCTGGATGCTTCGCTCGTACATGCCCTTTGTTTGTTGTTCCTGTTTGCGGCGGCGGCGTGAGTGACGCTGTAGTGTAGGACTAAAGTGTTTTTTTACTGCTCCGATGATGCTTCACCGTTTCTTCCATACCGATTACGGATCTGTTACATCGTCCATAATCACGTCACCGGCGCTTGTGTCTTGTACCAACGGCGAGGTTGCAGGGAGAATGGCAGACCGTGGGCGGTTATAGTCGACTTCGAGACGATCAGGCATACTCGCTGGGGTAGATGATCGCGAGTCGTAATCTTCTTCGGCGGGTGGTGAAAAGTCCCATACCTAGTCAGCCTTGTTAGTATCATAAAGTCATGTCCAATGTTTTCGGCTAGCTCACCTCCATGATGGTTCGACCGCCCCGACTAGCCATAATGACAGCCTTCTCTTCCTCAAATACCACCCTCCAGACAGCCTCTGCAGGGCTGCTCAACTCTCGCACAGGAACCCCGGTCTTGAGATCCCAGACCTTGACACGGCCATCGCTACCACCACTGACAATTCTCGTATTGTCAAATTGCAGACTTGTGACGCTGTTGTCGTGCGCGGCTAATCGGTGAATAGCCTGGTAGGTTGCAAGGCTCCACACACGGACCGATCCGTCTGATCCACCAGTCACAAGGATATCATCACGCATTTGAAGCTGTCCAACAAGCGAGGTATGGCCCTGTAGTACAGCAAGACATTTACTGCACGGGAATATTAGTCTCCAATCATATCGTGACACAGAATCGGACTTACCCATCATTGGGATCCCATATCCGGACGCTGGTGTCCAGACTTCCTGTTGCAATCTTCTTGCCGTCAAAGGCAATGGCATAAATCTGGCTAAAATGTCCGGTCAACGTGCGGAGGCACTTGCCCTCTGATATGCTCCAAATCTTAGCTGTAGTGTCATAGCTCCCGGACACAACAATGTCACCGTGTATCTCGAGACACCGGACGCTGGCTTGGTGGCCAATAAGTACGTGCTTGCACAGTCCCTTCTTCAGGTCCCAGATGCGCAGTGTGGTGTCCCTGGATCCGGAAATGGCCGTGTTGGCATCGGACATCTTCAGACATCGCACTGTTGACGTGTGACCACGGAGGGTGAATTGTGGGAAACTGTGTATGCGGGTTAGTGACTGGTATTAGTTGAAGCGCAGAGACCGTACCCAGTTGCAAGATTCCAGACGCGCACATCGCGGTCGCATCCTCCACTGACCAGGAGATCACCCCACGGCACCATTGCCCACACGCCCATGACGTGTCCTTGGAGCGTCTTTTGGTGGTCGCCAACGGTATCGAATACGTGTATCTTGGCATTGTCAAGCGCAACGACAATGTACTTGTTAGTCAGATGTAAGCTGGTCACCACGCCCTGGTCCGGGGTGATCTGTCGCGCGTCACAAACTCCGCCATTGCGCCACGCAGTTTCCACCATGTATCGCTGCTTGAAATGTGATCGATATGTGGTGGCCTGCTGCTTTCGTTGAGATGGTTTCCTCTTAGCTGCACGGTCGAGGCTTTGCGTTCGCAGTCCTTCGGGACTACTATTCGAGGGTCCGACTTCAAGGTGGTCGCGTGCTGATGATGCATCATCCAGCCTGGCCGTGCGCTCATCATCGTGCCACCACGGCTTCGACTCTGCATCTTCCATTTGGTCATTTGGCTCGTCCTCTTCCATCTTGTCCTGTTTTGGTAGCGCTCTGAACGAGAACTTTTGGCAGAGCAACCGCCAAGCACTGTCGTCATTGACGAGCTCACGCCATTTCTTGGATACTTGCGATGCCCGAGCTAGAGTGGTAGGGTCATCTACACATTCGAGTATCTAAGTGAGGTTAGCCATAGATACCAACGTAACGGTACAAATCAGAACGCACTCTCAAACAGAGTTCAGTAGGCAGAACCATGAACGGGTCCTTCTTTAGTCTGGGACTGACAAACTCGGCAACAAAGCTCAACTCTTGGCTGTCGCACAGGTTGAGTAGCTCACCGAGCAGCCGCATGCGCTCTGCCCGGTTCATGTCGCCAAACTGTGCCCGTATGCTCTTGATGTCGCCATCCTCGTGTTCGGCGGCGGTACTCCAGTCCGGCACCCGCTGTGTTGGCGTAGGACTTGGCGCGGGTGTGGGCGGCGAGGCGGGCGCCGACGGCAGCAGATTGTGCGGAATCGTCGAGGAAAGCGGACTGGTAGGTGTGATTATGGGCCTGGGTGCTCCTGAGCGAGACATGCGACCTTTGCGCCCGTGGACGCTGGGTGAGGTGTACATGGCGGATCGCGAGGATGAGGCTGTTGCGCTGGCAGAGGCGGCCATGTCTGTGTCCGAGTCCTCGATGGGGGCGCCGGCAGCGTCCTGGTCTTCTCGCACCGGCGTGAAGTAGTCGGGATCCATGGCGGAGTCGGTGGGTGCAGAGCAGACCTGGGCTGGTGTGGTCTGACGCTCCCTATGTAGTGCAGCGGTCGGGGTAGAAGGGGTGGGCGGCGGATTGGGAATGTCACGGAGCAGTGAATTAGCGGAGGGGATATGGGGTTCAAAAAGTCGACGGGATCCGGGCACACGAGGGTTCGAGAAGGGAAGAAGGTTTGCAGACGTTTGGGGTGGGTAGGCGCGACTGAGTGACGCCGGCGGTCAGCCAAGACATCACTGGCTCAGCCCTGGAAACCTCAGACCTCGCCCATTCCCATTTCAAGCTTCTGCTCACAATCCCTGCATGCGCACTTGGGGCGAAGGAGCCTAGTTTGCACACTTAATTCTCCTCCGCCGCACGCTGCCTGCCCGCTTGGATGCCATGCCTTGTGTATCCCAAAATTAGCCTGGTGTCTGCATGTCGTCAAACGCTCAGGGGATCATGCGGCGTCTCAAAAGCACCACATGGACTCTCAAGGCCTTTGCGAACGCCACTTTGCCCCCGTTCCCGAGCCCCGATCGACGAACGCAAAACAAACCCTCAATATTAATTCTCTGCTCGACCTTTGCAAGGGGCAGCCTGACACTGCCCTCGCTGTCCTGTCTGCCAAGTGCACCATGGCTGCGTTGTCCTGTTATTTCCATGTTGCACGTCTCCAAACACGCTGCAACACCACCCATTGGCACTACGGCGCTTAGAGCTATCCGCCTGTACCGGGCACCCAAGACATTCCTCCTCGAGTCCGCCCATCCCACACTGTATCCATTGTGGCCATGTCTTGTTGTTTACCATGTTCATGAGGTAGCCGGACACCTCCTTTTGCCCACCTGGTATGGTGCCCTGTCTGCCCGTGGACGGTGCACGGTTGTCATAGGCGAGCGGCTCCATGGAGCCTCTATCCATCGTCGGAGCTTAAGAGGTAACCGAGCCCGGGTGCTTCCCTACAATTTTACGTTCTGGCCATTGTAGACCCACCTGCCAGGTATTTTTGTACCTGAACTAGGTCCGTTTGCCGGACATTGCAAAAGGCCACTGTGCCCAAGGCCCAGCTGATCGGCCTTGAGATGTGCAATTCATAGAGTAGACCGGACTTGGTAACTTGTTTTTTTCCCAAGCCTTGTGCCGCAAAAGCATCATCAACATCTGTGACGGGGCGGTTGAGCACACCCTTTTTGAGATTGAGGGAAGATGCTAACTTAAGAATACGTCGTGTGTTTCAAAGAGCGAAGTCCAGCCGAGTATCAGGTTGGCGAGACAAAAAACACTGATGGCCACTGAGGCTCTAGAGTATTGCGCAGTAAGATGATGCCCTTCTTTATCTGGCAAAAAACCGAGGGCACGCGCAAAGGCACGATCGCGTTCCCAAAGAGGCTTGGCACGACGGGGGTCGCTCGAGGAAGCACGCCATCTTCTTGCGACGTCATTGGGTCCGGCATGGTCGCATTTCCATTACTTTCGCGCGTTGCTGTTTGTAATCCAGAGCCTAGCATCGTCATGGAACCTGTGTACTTCGCCTCTACCCTCGCATTACCTCTGTGCTCGACCTGCGAGCGCTGTGGGTAGCAGACAACAACCATGAGCGTCCCCCGCAATCTGCTTACTCGCGCGCGCCCATTGACATTCGCGTCGTCTACCCCACAATGTTTCGCACCGAGGTCAACCCACACGTCCCTAAGGTTTGCGAGACGGCAGTCGAATCAACCTGCGCGAAAGATTCATAATCAATATCCGCGCAAAGCCCAACATGCCTCCTCTGCTCATGAAGTCGAATCGTCCAACCCCGCTCTCTCTTTTCCCTGTCTGGATGCCCACGAGTCGCGCTCTGCATCACTCTCGAGGAAACGGTCGTCATCTGGCCCCGAGCCCTCGTATACATCCGGTCACACGCTCAACTTCCACTCCACACAGCCGATACTCCTTGACTGGGGTGGTATACTGCCAGAGTTCAACATTGCATACGAGACCTGGGGACAGCTGAACTCGAGCAAGAGTAATGCAATCTTACTCCATACCGGTCTTTCAGCATCCAGTCATGCCCATAGTACCGAGACGAACACGAAGCCAGGATGGTGGGAGAAATTCATTGGGCCAGGAAAGCCACTGGATACTGACAAGTACTTTGTCATTTGTACCAATGTAATTGGAGGTTGCTACGGCTCGACCGGTCCCTCGTCCATTGACCCTGCCAATGGGGAGCGCTACGCGACACGATTTCCGATCCTCACCATGGAAGACATGGTGCGCGCGCAGTTCCGACTGCTGGACAACCTAGGCATCCAAAAGTTGTATGCAAGTGTGGGTTCAAGCATGGGTGGCATGCAGAGCCTGGCTGCTGGGACTCTATTCCCCGAACGGGTGGGCCGTGTGGTTAGCATCAGCGGGTGTGCCCGCAGTCACCCCTACAGCATCGCCATGAGGCATACTCAACGACAAGGTCAGTGCATGGAGTCTGCTAGCCCTGTGAACACGAGTTAATGTTACGGCAGTGTTAATGATGGACCCAAATTGGGCTCGAGGGTTCTACTACGATGGCATTCCTCCACACGGCGGCATGAAGCTTGCTCGAGAAATCGCTACAGTTACCTATCGTAGTGGACCGGAATGGGAACAGCGGTTTGGCCGACGGCGCGCCGACCCTTCACGGCCCCCAGCATTATGCCCAGACTTTTTAATCGAAACGTATCTCGACCACGCGGGAGAAAAATGGTGCCTGGAATATGACCCCAACAGCTTGCTCTACGTCTCCAAAGCCATGGACCTCTTTGATCTCGGCCAAGAACATCGAAACCGCATCAACGAAGTGCGCAAGGCGAACAGCGGAAAGATACAAGCGTACCTGGATGGACAAGGTTTGGGCGGCGATGCCAATAGCGATGCCTGCAGCTTGACATTGCCCGATGAGCCGTACGAAGAGAAGGAGCAACCAGTCGAGCCGGAGTCACTGACGCAGACGGACGGCAACGAGCCTCCGGCAGATCTCGTGGCGGGTCTCAAGCCGCTGGCGAATACGCCAGTTCTGGTGCTGGGTGTTGCGAGTGACATTCTATTCCCTGCGTGGCAACAAAAGGAGATTGCAACTACGCTGAGACGTGCGGGCAACAAGAATGTGAGACATATTGAGCTGGGCGAGGAAAAGAGCTTGTTTGGTCACGACACGTTCTTGCTGGACCTGGGAAACGTTGGTGGTGCTGTTCAAGACTTCTTGGGCTGAGTGTAGTTTCTTCTCTGGTCGATTCTATGATTGTATTCTACTCGCATCGCAGGGCGTTGTCTTGCAGCGGTATCAAAAGTATATGTCGATGTACCGAATTTGAGATGGACTCGTTTGCATGGCTACTCATTCCGTCTCTTTGATGCTATGATTGATGGATCCTGTCTCTTTGTTACTTTGCGCGTGGTACTTCCTGGCTCACTTTCATCCCCCGCCATTCTGCACTCAAGGCCTCTGGGACCCACTTGCATTCCGTCACGCCAATGTGCTCGCGAACATAATCCTCCAGCATCCTGGCTCCAGGTGCGTCTGCATATACAGCCAGGGCACCAACGCGGGGGATATGCAGGCTGGAGGCAAGTCGGCTTTCTGCCGATGTGGGCAGAGGGACTAGGCGGGTTGCTGTCAGTGGGGCATCTGGCATAGTAGAGGGTGATGAGAGGGCGCTTAGATGAACCAAGGTAGGGAGATGGGCATGAGCTGGTGAGAGAGATGGTTTTGGGTGGGTGAGTATAACCATGCTCAGAGGCCGCAAGTCGTCGCCAGGGACATGCTGTTCGGCAGAAGCGACGAGTGTCGTCGAGGGCGCCGTCTTTGCTGCCAGGGCCTCGAGGTGACGGGTGACGCTGTTGAGGCCAATGAGTAGGTGGTTGCCTATGGGTGGTGGAGGCGGTGGGGTCTCGGTGGTGGAGTCATCTTGATCCGGTTTGGTGGTGGCGCGCTTTCGCTTCTTGCCTTTGGATGGGTGCATGTGGGTTCTGCGGTAGTCGCCTAGCGGCGCGATGAGGCTGGTGGTGGTTCGTCAGTGACAGCGCAGGGGGGGGGGGGGAAATTGTGCAGGCTGGCACTCAAGTGGTTTGCCTGCAGCACATTGCGTACCTACTTGGACAGCATTTCTAGGACGACCAGTTCATCGTCGTGCGATAGCTCTGGCCTGCGCCCGCTCAGCAATGCTCGTCAGCCAGTCAGTCGGGGATGCCCAAACCATTGAGTCTCTGTAAAAGGCGACGCCGTTTTGAAGACGGGCTTGGTGTTTTTTTTTGCAACGGGCGCCATGACTGGAGATGGGGGATGATTTTTTTTCCTGGTATTTTCCCGCAGCGTCAAGGAGAGGTGGGCAGTGACCGAGTCGAAAACAAGGGACGATGTCACGGCTTGAAGGGCCCGAAGTGCGTCCGACAGCGACCAGCAATAGGGGTCGTCTGAGTGAAGGGCCCTGGTGGATTTGCGGGCGTGCCTGCATTAGAACAAGAAGGAGGATTTGTCCATGTTGGGCGGGCATGGGCTATCCTGGTCTCCGGCTAGTGGTGGGTTCACGCCAAGTGCGGGAGCCAATGACGATGGTGGGGCTGTTTGGCTGAGCTGCATTGCATCTTCCTGAGGGACCGAATTCGACAAGATACACATATCGCCTTTGCCTCTGCCTGCTGTGAATTCACCCCCACAATTCCACCGCCCATTTCGCCCAAAGGTTGCTGCTGCGGCCCATGACCATAGTCGCGCTGCATTTCCTTTGGCTGCGCGCGAGGACTCGGGCTAGCAAGGCTGGCCAGACTGCTACTGCTGCTGCTGTTGCTGTTGCTGTTGCTGTTGCTGCCTGCATCAGAGGAGCTCCTGCTTGCTCTCTCTGCCTGGCCACGCTTAGTTCCTCTGTCGCCACCAGTCGCACTTATCTTCCTTCACCGTCATGACCGCGCAGGACAATGACCTAGTGCAGTCTGTCGCTGTTGCTGCCGCTGCCGACGAGCCAGCAACAATCGCCCCCGCCTCGCGCCGTGATCCCATTGAAGACGCCGACGCGAGCTTCACCCGCAAACGCCCCCGCCTGCACGGGAGCAACAGTCTATGTGCCATGTCCACAGAGGCCCATACCCTGGACAACCACGTAGAGATGACCATACGCTCCCACCCGCCTTCTTCCCCGGTACGCGCTGGAGACGACCACAACCACAGCCATACAGGTGACGTCGCTGCCAGTCCTTCGCCTGCCCCGGTCCACTCGCCTATACTCATCCCTAGCTCCGATGACGAGGCTGCCAGCCCTCCTATCATGGTTGTCAACGACGAGGACGAAGGCGACAACGATGAGGCAGTCGGCCTTGCCGTACACATGGACCCTGAGGACTACTTCCGCCGCTTTCCTTACTCTCATGTTGGTAGCTACACCAGTGTAGTCCGTGATCTGGCTCAGCATGTGCAAGACAGTGCGTTCTTTGCCAGGTCTACGTTTGGTGAGCCCTTCGTGCTAACAATCACCAGTCGATAATGATATTGATGCCGACTTCTTTCTGGGCCTTTCGCAATGGCTCGTCAACCTCCCCGACCCCTCGGTGGACGACATGCAAGGCTTTTTTGTGAGCAAAGCAGCATTTTGGGACGACTTTGGTCTTTTGGTGCACAAAGTCCTCTCTCGCAGAGTCTCGTTCACACGCCATGACCATGACCATGACCACCGGGTAGGCGACGCGTTTTACAGCTTCTTGAGCGCCTATGTCAGAACTTCTTCTTTTCTCCTACTCGTAGATGCCCTCCTAATCTCCCAGCCGCGGCCCGACGATATATATCCTTTGCCTTTGATCAGCCAGAAGCACCTTCGACATTTGCATACTATTCTTCGATCGGATAAAGCTCCAGCATACCACATGGTCAGCAAAGAGTATTCAGTAGACATTCGCAAGATGGTCTTGCGATTACAGCAGGACTTTATGGCAGCCAATGGGGCTCAGAACCTCCTTCGGCTAGCCAACGATGCAATCCTTCAGGTACCCATAGGCACACAGAATCACATTGCCGTCTTCACCTCGCCTGTGTTGGTCGCACTGGGCTCATCAATTTTCTGCAGTGCTATCCCGAGCAGCGCGCACGACCGGACCGAGTTTAGTCGCTCCACTCTGCTATTTCTGGAAAAGTACATGGACGACTTGTTCAACTTGAACAGAACTGCCGAAGCCAACATTGCACGGGACCTAGTTCAATATTTTTATGCCTTACTATTCGAACTTTGCCTCTGGGATAAAGACATAGAAGCAGATCTAGTTGCTAGATTCTTAGACTTCAGGGACCCCGATTCACCAACTACCTCATCGCCTACCGAGATTAACCCTCACACAGAGCAGCAAGACGAGTATTGCCAAGATCATGGGTCTTTGGCTGCTCTCGTTGCCAATGCGTGGAAATTCAAGATTCTTCGCAAGTATCTCATGAAGGGCAAGATGGACTTGCGCGTGATGAGCATCGGCATGATGGATTCGGGGCTGGTTGAAATTTTCAAGCAATACAGTGATAACGATACGGTACCTAATCATCCAGTCATGAACTACCTATCAGACTTCCTTATCGACGGAAAAGTCGTCGAATACATCATCAGCGTCGATTCCCACCCACAAATTCTTCAACGGAGTGGTAATATCATCGGGTTTCTTGTGGTGAACCATCGCTGGACGGATAGCCAAGCGGACTCCATCTGGAAGACGATTGCAACGAACCCTGACCCACGAGTCGTCTCAGCAACACTGACCATGATGCGAGCCATTCTACACCTAATGAAGGTCACGGACCATTTGTACCTCTGCATAAAACTCTACGAACTCCCCATTAGCCGTTACACCATCAACATGTTACGATTCCTCCATGAGTTGAGCGTAAAAGTTGTAGAGAGGGCAACTGTCGAGGACTATGCCACAAGGGACCGAAGGGCAAAGCCTTGGAACGTTTGCGTTCGCGTCATCTGCGATACAGCGTCCCAGAAAGATACGGACAAAGAGCTACTGGATCTACACAACGAGGCTATAGAACACCTCCGAGGTTTAGCTCCTCATGTTCCCCTCGACGAGCGGCTTGCCATTTATCGTGAGTGTGCAGATCACATTAGCAATCACTCTGAAAGGGCGACTGGCAGTGTGAAGGTCATCTACACACTTGCATCATCACTTCGTACAGGCGATGGCTTCTTCTTTCAACAAAACCAAGACGTAACAAGCAAGATATTGGAGGAGATACCGTGGTTGGTTGAAATGGAAAAGAACGCGGAACCAAGCGCATACCAGCCTTTAGCTCTTCGTTATAGACTGGAGCTTCTTGCACTCATGATATGTCGTGCCGGGTCTGCCATGCCTGCTGAGCTCTTCCCAACTCTCTGGGACCACACTGTCGGCTCGCATGCAATTTCTAATAACGCAAGAGACTGGGCATGGGCACAGCTATTCCAGACGATCAAGCTCATCCCAGATAATGAGTATTGCAAGCAACTCGTCTCTTCCTATCTATCGAAGATGGAAGCATGCTTCTATACCCCCGGAATGTTCGAATTTGTCGCCAACTACAACTTCCCTACCGTTCGAGAGCTTGTGGCCACTGATGATGGAGTCAAGACAGTGTTGCAGATTCCTGGCGCTGACTTGCTGTGGTCCATGGTCCTTTACTCACCCGAAGGCTCTGTTGAAGATCGGGCTGCACGTCTTCTCGCTAGTCGCTATGTCCATATCAACGAAGCCGAGGGTGTCACACTAGCAGATGTAGAGGCTGCTCATGTCGCACTTGTGGAAAAATGTATGCATGAGATACGGGACGCATGCAAGACTGTACGCGAGTCATATTCTGAGAACACAATTCCAACCGTCTCTGATACGATACGACATGAAAAGGAAGGGCGTTGTCGCAGAATCATTCTATTCCAAAAGTTGCTGCTTGAGCGACTACGGCAGAAACCAGAATTCAACCGCGCCAAGAGAGCGGACTCCAAAATCGACGAGATGGATATACCCTACGGGGATGCTATCACAATCCGATTCCAGTGCGCTAATGGCGACCGGCAGGCAGTATCAATGGGCCCAGATCACACTGTGGATGATTTGTACCGCAGGCTGTGTTACGTCTCGGGCTACACCAAGCTCAACCTTTTTGCCAAAGGCCATCGCGTTGATGTAGCTGCCCAAGCAGAAGAAAAGCTCAGTGACGTCGACTTTGGAGGCCAGCTTCTACTTCAGAAAGCACCCGAGGCGAAAATCACTCGCCCATTGTCGGGTTCGGCTGCCGGATCTTCAGTGTTTGAGTCAACTGTAACCAAATACTTTGACGAGTTATTCTCACTGATGGACTCTAATGACACTATCAGCCAATTGGTATGTTTTTACTAGAATCTGGGGTCTCCCTGCTGACTTGTGTAAGCTTTTTGACTACCTTAGCTTCTTCCCGGCTCGCAACAACATACCAGATAGCGTCATGACCGATGCTGCCTCTTCAGAAGGTCTTTTCCCACCAGGGAAGTTTTTCCAGGCGAGATATGCAGCTCTGGCTCTCCAAGCTAAGCTGCGTGAGCAGATTAGGAATGTAAGTGGACACCAATTTTGCAATATGAAACATTAGACTGACAAGCTAGAAGTCGAGCATGGATGAAAAATTCCTGGGCAAGGCTGTACAAAACTTGAACGAAGCACTACTCAATGAAAAACTTATCGGCGCTACCATTTCAAGTCTTCAAGAATTGCAGCTAGCGGCAGTAATCGTAACTGTACTATTGGACTTCCTCAGAGGTAACTGCTCCGCTCACAGCCCCTCTGCTGCAGTCAAAAGCTCACACAAAGTAGAACGACCATCTCCTGATATCTCAGCCGGGTACTTTTCCAATCCAGCTCGGCTAGCGGATCGCCTTGTATCTATCTTATCGATGGCGCTCGAAACCAATGAAGATGCCACTGTGATTCAAGACTGCTATGGGGCTATCATCGAGGCATCGCTACATTCTCGAGCTGTATGGGAAGCTTTTGTCGAACATCCAGAGACATCACGCTTGCACGGAATTCTTCTTCTAGAGGATACCCGACAATTTGTCCGAGAGCATGTCGCGAAGAAAATTGCGTCCGTATGTGGAGGAGATCTTCCCTCCACTTGTCCGCTGGCCAAGGGCGAAGTCGCTGTTCAATTCTGGACCACTATATCCGACATTATTCCACATTCCGTTCGCCACTCTACACAATCCCAACAATTGTATGGCATTGCCGACCATGTCTTCCGTGCCCAGGACGAATATAAGCGTGACGAGAATTTACTACGCGCATGGCTAGCTCAGTGGAGCGATTTGCTACTGGTCTACGAGCATAAAGAGGTCGTGGGTCGTCAAGATACTGACTACGTCGTGTTTGGTCTTACGAAGTTGCTGCTCTGCTGCATATTGTCACTGAAATCCTTCAAACAACCGGTCAACGCTGGGAATGTGATGGAGCAGATATTCAAGAAGTACATCTTCACAAAAAGGTACGTCACATCATCAACGCGCTCCAAGTATGAAGACGTACTGATGAGGAATAGTTTACCGGCTATTAGGGCCAGTAATGTGAATATTCCCATACTACAATCACATTCGAGGCGCGAGATTTACGACTTGATGTTGGCACTAGTCGATGACAGCAGCACATACAACGATCTCCTTCGCCTTGTAGGAGAAGTAGAGCTGGAGGAGTGCGAGACGGCACTAGCGACACTGTCCGTCGATCGTTCCATGGAAGTACGCTCCAGCACGGGTTATGTAGGTCTGTACAACCCCCGCGCAATTTGCTACGCGAATTCGCTCCTCACTCAGCTCTTCATGAATTTGAACTTTCGCAAGTTCATGCTTGGACTAGAGCTTCAAGAGAGCAATGGCTCCCAAAAACTTCTCCTCGAAACACAGAGGCTCTTCACAAACATGCAGCACTCTTTCCGGCGATCGGCTGATCCACGGAGCTTCGCAGCCTGCGTCAAGAACTCAGACCTTATGCCAATTGATATTAGCGTCCAGATGGATGCCGACGAGTTCTACAACTCACTCTTTGATCAATGGGAACGTCAGCTCATAAAGGAAGAGAACAAACAGGAATTCCGCTCCTTCTACGGAGGCCAAACCCTCAATCAAATTAAGTCAAAGGAGTGCGAGCATGTTTCTGAGCGATCGGAACCCTTTTTCGCCGTTCAATGCGATGTGGTCGGCAAGTCCACACTACAGGAGAGTCTTCAGGCCTTTGTTAGCGGAGACGTTATGGAAGGCGACAACAAGTACAAATGCGAGTCATGCGACAGATACGTCGATGCAGTAAAAAGGTAGTTTCAATACCCTGCTGTTGTCAGGAAAAGCTAACAAGTATAGAACTTGCTTCAAGCAGGTGCCGGACAACCTCATTTTCCATCTCAAGCGCTTCGAGTTTGACTTGGCCGATTTTAGCCGGCGAAAGGTTCACGACCACTTTGAATTTCCACCATGCATTGACATCAATGCTTACCATGTTGACTCTCTCAGCGATCCAACAAAGGCGCATGAGGAAGACATTTTTGACCTAGTGGGAGTACTTGTACACACTGGTACCTGTGAGCACGGGCACTACTATTCTTACATTCGTGAGCGGCCCAGTCCGGCTGGAAGCGCGGCTTCCACTTGGGTCGAGTTTGATGACAGTAATGTGGTACCTTTCGATCCGGCAGACATTGCGTACCGGACTTTTGGAGGTATGACCGAAGACACTTATAGCCGCATGCCCAAACAGTATTCGGCGTATATGCTGTTTTATCAACGTCGGACCGCGATTGAGGAAGACCAGCGTAAATGGGTCACCTCAACGAACGAACGAACTCTAAAAGTGCCAGCACCACAAGCTCTTAAAGAGGAAGTTGACGTTAACAACGCACTCATCATCCAAGAGTATTGCCAGTTCGATTCAAACCATACAAAGTTTTTGCGTCAGCTTCATGCCATGTCACGTACAATCAATCATGGTTCTTGCTCCGAAGACCATGGGCATGTGAGTATTTATCAGTAATGGACAAGCAGTCAAACTAACCCCTTGCAGGAGAAGCAATCGTTGCAAATTGTTCTTACACATCTTGCTCACATAGCGTGGCGTCACACTACTTCTGATCTCTTTACGGAAACACTGCTTCAGCTTCGGCGCTCAGTCCTTCCATGCGCGATGTGTTGCAACATCTTTCTCAAGCACTTCGCTATAGATGAGAGCGCGCTATTTAACCTGCTTGTCCGTTGCCCACACGCCAAGGTTCGCTCTCAGATACGCAGCTTCTTGATCGATTGTCTCAAGGTATTCCGTGAGAAAGAACCGAATTTGTACGGTCTCGAAGCAACTGAGAACGACATGGATTCTGATTCTTCAGCTATGGCTACAAAGGACGGGTTGCTTGTAGACATCATCCAAAGACTACGTCAGACTGCAGACGATAGCTATCAAAGCATCCGAGGATGGGACGACTTCTACTTGACCTTGACTCAAATTGTCGAGATTGGTCATGCTGAAATCACTGTGTTTTTGAATCATGGTTTCTTAGATTTCTGCATCAAGCTGCTTTCGATTCATGTGCATAGGCGCCTACAAGACGATTACCCAGAGTTTTGGAGGATTCTGAGCAAGAAAGTAGGCATCTATAACCGGCTCGTTCAATTTTTCTCGACTCTACTTTCACATATGGACACCAGCCTGCCACTGGTTCCTTCAACGCTGATCGAGAACCGTGGAGCTACGTTCGATCGAGAATGCCTCAAGTTCCCACTAACCCATCGAGAGCGACAGATGCTATTCTATTGGGATCCAGAACTCAAGGCGATAGCGGTGCTAGACAGGGCTATGGAAATGTTTGACCTGACCAAAGCGGAATACTTCTATCCTGGGGACATTGTCAAAACGATGATTGGCTGGACGGACCCGCATGCTCAGTCGAATCTTTTCAAAACGATCAATGATGGCATAGGCCTTGATCCGCCTTTTTGCGACGCATACGTACGAGCGGCGCTATCTTTCTGTGAAACGTCTCCAACAGCCGAGAGTGTTACCAGATTGATCACCACGGTGTCGAAAGCAATCGCATCGGCGAATCAACTCGAAGAAGAACGCCTACCGAGTGGGATAGCTGTCTTGGACTTCTTTATCGGTCTTCTGAAGGCTGAAAATGAGGCACTCTTCGAACAACGGCACCCATATGTTTTCTTCTATTGGGTCATGGCCAGGAGTCGTATATGGGCACCTGCCTTGCTTCTTAATCCCTTAGAGAGTGTACGCCAGAGCGCAGAACTACTGGTGAGCGAGCTCTACAAAGATCACGAATGGCCCACGGATATGGTGGCTTTCAAATGGAGATCCCTTCGTGAATTATTGGGCGAAATGATGCAGCGTATCATTTTCGAGAAGGACGCGGGTATGCTGAGGATTCATATGACTCCGCTCATTTCATCCTGCCAGTTTCTCCTTCAACAAATCTTCGAGTTGGTACACAGTGAGGATCCAGATCCAAACTTGGACATGTACAGGGAGGACGCAAACGATAGTGCTCGTATATACGCGTGGCAAACAGATATTGAGCCACGATTACACTCATGGCCGCAAGAAGACAATCGTCTATCAGCAGACCTTTACGACCAGTCGGATTTTGGTAGTGAATCGGACGTGGAGGAGGTAGCTGGCGTCGACTGATGATTTACGATTTCTGAACAGCGTGGTTGCCTGGGCGCGTTAGGATAGATTGATGCTGGGCTGATTCATGGACATGATGTAGATACCACTACCTCGAATCATGACTAGTTATTGTCACGGTAGGAAGATCGCTTATTTGCGCGCCCTATAGAAACCTTTGCTTTTTATCGCTTTCTCCTGCTTACGATGTCTGTCTACACATTCTATGAAGGACAAGGTTTACTTAGCATAGTCTACCTTGCACTGACACTAGACCTACGATGCTAACCTAGCGATGCCTATGGAGACAATGATTATCACTCAACACCAGCTACCTCCTCCATACTAGACTCACCACTAAAGTCTGACTAGTCATAAAAATCTCCTGTTAATCAACTGTCGTCTTACGGCGACAAGAGCAGTTGAGGCTTGGCTAGAGGCCTTGAGGCTGGCTGGAAAACGAACCCCCGTTTTGCCTCAAGAGGAGAAATTATAGGGTAGATCAGTACTAGACAGTGCTTATCTTTTAGTATTTGAGCGCTAACACAACGGAGCTCCGTTGTGTCCCCTCTAGACAGCCGTTATTCCGAACACGACGCCGTTTCCAGCTCGGTTGTCTAGCCGATGCCCATTCGGTATAGCGACTGAAAACCGGAGCTGGAGGCGAACAGGCCCTCAATGTTAGTTTACTATAATCATCGCTCGACACCAGTCGCCTCCTCAACATCCGACTCACTACCAAAGTTCGATTAGTCATAAAGATCTCCAGAGGTTCAGCCAAGATCTGGGGATCAAAAGATAAACTAGAGAGAAAACTAAAAAGTCCACTCTCCGCAGAAGTCGCCAGAGACAAAGAGCGCGCGGCGCAGGCGCGCCTTGTATTGTATACTAATGTTTTCCACGGTAGAGAGAGCGCTTTCTTAAGCACGCATGCTTTACAGAAGCTTTTGTTTTTTATCATTTCGTCTTGCTCGCGATATCTGTGGGGTTTACTTGGCATAGCTTACCTACGATTTCATCATACTAGCCCTAGACCTGTGGTGCAAACCCAGTTGGATGGTTATGAAGACAGGGCGAAGATAAGCATCTTAGCCAAGCTTCGTCAGCGTGGTGTCGCGCGTCCCCACACGCAACAGCTACGTCATCGCAACGGAACTTGCGGACGGACAAGGTTCCCACTATCATTACTACCTAGTTTGCAGCTTCGTCATAACGAGGCTTCGATTTTGCAGTTGTATGTTCTGAGAACCACGCCAGATCACTGATTTTCCTCTAGTTTCAATTCTTCATTCCGACCCGGTTGTCCACTGATTTTCTAGCTTTGTCCTCGTTAGCAACACAAAAGAAGCACGCGACACTATTATACCAGACACAAAGCGAGGTGCCTCCCAACGCTCGGCCGAGGTGATAGTGCCAACTACGTGCCGGATAGAGCCGCACTGGAGAAGAAACTCTGGATATTTAAGAGCCGACTGAAAGAAAAAAGAGAGCCCTTGCAAGCACAGTCGACATCATGGCGAACAAACTAGACGCGATGAAGCCGCAAAGGAAGATTGAACTGTTTTCCGGGTCCTACTTTGCGGCATGTACATTGGGTGGAGTTATCGCGTGCGGTCCTACGCACACCATGGTTACCCCTCTTGATCTGGTGAGTAGTGAAATCGTCCTACCCAAGAACCCATGTGCTGATGCTTCTGCGTCTAGGTGAAATGCCGGCGCCAAGTCGATTCTTCCCTCTACAAATCCAACACTCAAGCCTGGAAAATGATCTACTCCAAAGAAGGTCTCCGCGGCGTCTTCTTCGGTTGGACCCCCACCTTCATTGGCTACTCAATGCAAGGCGCTGGCAAGTATGGTTTCTACGAAGTCTTCAAGTACCTTTACGGTGATAAGCTTGCGCCTGGTGCACCAAAGCAGGTTGTTTACCTTGCTGCTTCAGCTTCAGCGGAGTTTCTTGCTGATATTGCGCTCTGCCCTATGGAGGCCATCAAGGTCCGCATGCAGACTACCATGCCGCCATTTGCGCACACATTGAGGGAAGGGTGGGCAAAGGTCATCAAGGAGGAGGGTGTTGGTGGCCTGTACAAGGGACTGTACCCACTGTGGGCGCGCCAGATCCCGTACACCATGGTCAAGTTTGCGACGTTCGAGGAGACAGTCACCCAGATCTATCGCTTCTTGGGCAAGCCGAAGGAATCGTACGGTGGTCTGCAACAGACTGGTGTTTCGTTCTTGGGAGGTTACATTGCGGGTATTGGGTGTGCCGTTGTATCGCATCCCGCAGGTATGTTGTTTATGATTTTATACTTTGCAAGAAAGAGATCGCTAACGTATATCAGATGTCATGGTCTCGAAACTCAACAACGATCGCAAGCCTGGTGAGGGAGCGGGCCAGGCTATCGGCCGGATATACAGCAAAATCGGCTTTACTGGTCTGTGGAACGGGCTTCCTGTCCGCATCTTCATGATTGGTACTCTGACTGCCTTCCAATGGCTCATCTACGACTCTTTCAAAGTCTATCTCGGTGTGAGTTTTTGGGTGACCCGTCAATATGAATATGCATAACTTTGCTAACAATGCGGTACAGCTGCCTACGACCGGAGGACATTAAATGTTCTTTCTTCTTTGGAATGTTGGCAATGCGATAGGGATTCTAGTGTATGACGTACGTTAATGAAGAGTAAATGGTTATCGCGTATACACTTACTCACCTAGCTTTAATGTATCTATCTATTTTATTCCAAAAAGAAATGCAACTCAACCGTCAAACAGCAGCTCGCCATTCCCCTTGCCTCAGCAAACGATATCGCTATCGAAACACTGACTGATATGCATAAATACGACATATCTCCGCAGTCCGCCCGTTGGATCAACATGACTTCTTTCCCTTTCCCTCCTCTGTTCCCGCTTCGTACACATAAGCTCGTCTAACCACTCTATCGAAAAAGAAAAAAAACTCCGATCTTTTCCCTTTTTTTTGCCCTCACGCTTCTTCGAACCGCGTTTGAGAGCCGCGCTGCCAAAAAAGCGCAAAAAGGACCGAATCAAAGGGGAAAACGGGGAAGAGGGGGGGTGCCTTGTTTAGGACTTACGCTGCTTTGTGCTCAATCGGCGACTCGGGGCCTCTGACGTGCTATTTCTATTGATATGTCGTATCGGCATTGAGACACCCGTGTTTGAGGTGATGAGGGGTAGGGGGGCAGGGGGGGCGTGGCGACGGTGCTTACGAAGGGGGACACGGGAATGATTATCGGGTTTTTGGGCTGGATGATCGCGTCATGTGTAAGCTGGTGATCGCAAACAGGTGAATTTGTAAATGCTATCCATGGGATTGCCTTTTTGTGTGTGTGTGTGTGTGTGTGTGTGTGTGTGTCACAAGGGAAAAGTTAGATTGGAGAAATAGCATGTTTTTAATAAGAAAAAGAGGTATCAATTGTTTCCATGGAAAAAAGATTACTTGACTACATTCCTCCCCTGCTCTTGCGTTCCCATCTTCATCCCAACTCAGCCCCAGACCAACTCTGACTCTCTCTCGCGCGCGCACGCCACGCTTCTTCGCACTTTTTTTTGATCATGTGTATAGTGGAGGGGTAATTGATTTACAGGTTGTAAAAGCAAAACCCACTCAATTAGAGATATGCTTTCTTAAAAAAAGGTAAGAAAAGCGTTTAGATGTCCTTGACGACGGGGACGTCCTTGACAAGGGGAACATCGACATCACCGACGATGTTCTTGACCTCGTCAACAAGAGGGGCACGAACGTCGAGGATCTCGGTGGCGTCAGTGACGGGCTTGGCGACCTTGTAGATGGACTCGGTGACGGGGTTGAGGTCGCCGGTGACGGAGTTGAGGGTGCCGGTTACGCCGCTGACAACGGGGGTTTCGTCAAGGATGCTAGAGACGGCACCGCCAACGGGCAGGTCCTGGACGACGGGGACGCCGCGCTTGAGGTTGAGGTCAAGGTCGAGGAGCTTGCCAGTGTCGAGGACCTGGCCGTTGGTGGCATCGGCGGTGAGTTGGTTGGAGTTGAGGCCGGTAAGGCCGTCGACGGACTCGGTGGTGGTGTCGAGGTTAAGGAGCTGACGCTTGTCGTGGATATCGGTGTTGACGCCCTTGACGGCACCGCTCAGGTTGACGCTGTCAGTGACGCGGTCAACAGTCTCGGTGAGCTTGGCGACAGGGGCGACGTTGAGCTGACGCTTGCTGTTGACGTTGGTGTTAAGGCCATTGACGGCACCGTTCAGATTGACGCTGTTGGTGACACCGTCAACAGTCTTGGTAAGACCAGCGACAGGGGCGATGTTGAGCTGACGCCTGGCGTTTCCAACGACCCTGATCTTGGTGGCATCGCCAACGATGTCGGTAACGGGCTTGGTGAGGTCGGTAACGGGCCTGGTAAGGCCGTTGACAACCTCGAGCTGGCGCTTCTCGTTCAAGATGCCAGTGACGCCTTTGAGGCCGGCATCGTCGGAGACAACACCGGTGACGGGGTCAACAGTCTTGCCGACGGTGCTGGTAAGGGATCCAACAGTGCCAGTGGCGGTACCGACCAGGTTGTTGAGACCAAGCTGAGGAGTAGGGGCCGAGAAGACGGATGCGGAGAACGCAAAGATGGAAACGGCGACGTAGGAACGCATGTTGATGGTGGGTCGGATGTATTAAAGAATTAAGTGGTATATAATAGTAAAACGAATGAGTGACAGTGATGGGAAGAGAGAGCGACTGTGATGCGTTGGATGATGGTCTTGGTTACACAGGCTGGGGTGTGTGATTTATATGCGCTGACGGTTTCCTCGAAGACGTGTGTTCCGATTCAGAGGCTCGTCGATCCTCCTCTCACCGTGCCCGTGAGTGCGTTGCTGTCCCTGTCCAGCGTAGTAGATCAGAGCCTAGTTTGATTTGACTTGGTGATGGTGGACAAGACTGGCAGCACGCTGTTGCATGTCTAGTCTAGGCAGAAAGCTGCGACGATCTTCATTACCAGACCCCTGTCTTTATGACGGCCCAATCAAAAACAGCGGTGCAGGACGCTGGGGAGGTTAGTTGGGCTTAGTGGGTGAGGGAGCCACACGGGCTGTGGGGTACAGAAGCCATGAGTCGTGCATAGAGCAAGCAAGACTTCCTTGTCCAGCACGACTACATAGCGGGACCTTGCGGTCAGTTTCGGCCGTCAAGCTTTCCAAGGCACTTGGTTTAGAGTTTCAGAAAGTTTAGTTGCCGCTACATGTTGTCAGACTGGTGGGCGATTGCACTCAAGTGGTAGTCGAACATGGGAAGATTGAAGAATGAAGTTAGCGTAGTATGACGTCGGCCAAATTGTGTTTCAACTGTGCGAGGAGCGAAGAGCCGTGCAGGGGTTAAGGCGTAGGGGTATAACGTGCCCATGCAGGGACAGAACAGGAGCGTGTTGTTTTTCCTGTTGCTTGTCCAAGCGGGCGAACGACGGTCCCCCCTGAAGATCTAGGGTGGCATATGGAAAAGTAGTACTACGGTGCCCGCGCTAAGTGTCGATCATCCGCTTCCGGCAGCGTGCCTCAATCTAAGCACATCGGCAGCGCCTGTCTAGTAGCCTCTCTTTGCGCCAGCCAAGTCATACTACCAGTTTCCCTGGCGGGCCCTATCTGATCGCCGTTTTCCAGCAGAGCCGCGAGTCGCTAGCGTGTTGGTCGCCAATCTACCGTCCAACTGTCGTTGGCTGCAACCTGGAGAGAGATGTACGGAAAGGGGATGGGGAAAAGGGAGAGAGACCTGGTCAACGCAGTGAGATTTGGCCGAATACTTACTAGCCACGTGGGGAATGCGATCAACAGCGACCTTCACCAAAACGCACTCCCCCACTGTTTCCGCCATTGTCATGAGCACCACGCTGAGACATGCTGAGGAAGTTGCCGACGGGAGACTCTCTTCCGCACAGAATATTGCTGGTGAGACAAGCCACTACACAACTCTGTACTATCGAATCCTCGTTCTCGGTGTTGGCCTCATCTTGGCCCTGTCACGTGAAGAGGCCATTCATTGCTTCAACTCGTCGCTATAGTCCTGGTCAAACAACAGCTCATGTTGCTCAGCCCACGAGAACTACCACCACGCTACCTTGCAACTGAGACCGCTACCAAGGCACTACCTGGGAATTGAGTTTTGGTGACCATCGTGACAGCATGGTGCGACCCAACGTGGCGCAAGATAGCGGAAAGTTTGGCGAAGCGGGACGCGCTGATAGCGAGAACCGGCGTCCTACGTAGCATTCTTGCATTCTTCTCCCAGGGCGCTTGTTCAAGCACGAAGATGGATTCATCACTGCCTGTTCGGGCTGCGCTGCGCAAATGAGAGTGTGCCCACCCGCTCCTCGTTGCGCGGCCCCTGCAAAATCACCTTCTCCACTTCCACGCGCATGAATTCTGGGGCTGCATCCCCTTTTTGCTTCACCTCTTCACTCAATCCAGACAACCCTATTCAGCCCTGCTTTCGTATCCCTATATATGATGCAAAAGGTAGGGGGAAAATCACTTTGCTTATTATAAATACAAGCAAATCTAGATCCATACTCCTTAGTTGCAAAAACAGCCTGAGCAAAATCCATTATCAACTTTTCCAAGCCCACTAGGGCGAGATCTACATAATTACAAAGTGGAAACAGAAATGGCGTAATATCGTTACATTCATTCCGAGTCAGTCACGCAGCCCTGACTGGCATCCTTTACAAAACGCGCGTACTTGAAGAGCGTACCCTTCTGGTACTTGAGCGCAGGCGCGGTCCACTTCTTCCTCCTCTCCGCCAGCTCCTCTTCGCTGACTGAAATATTCAGCTCATTCGATTCAGAATCAATCGTGATTTCGTCACCATCCTGCACAAGGCCAATAGGACCTCCCTCTTGCGCCTCGGGCACAATATGGCCAATCAAGAAGCCGTGACTGCCACCGCTGAAGCGACCATCTGTGATGAGTGCAACATCCTTTCCAAGCCCAGCACCCATGATGGCAGAGCTGGGTTTCAACATCTCTGGCATACCAGGGCCGCCCTTGGGTCCTTCATAGCGGATCACAACAACAGTCTTCTCGCCCTTTTTGATTTCTCCGCGCTCAAGAGCGGTGATGAAGTCGTCTTCGGCATCGTAGCATTTTGCCTTTCCAGTGAACTGGGTGCCCTCCTTACCAGTGATTTTGCCTACACAACCACCAGGAGCAAGGGTACCCCTCAGAATCTGCAGGTGACCAGTCGACTTCAAGGGCTCGCTAAGTGGCCTGATGATCTTCTGCTCAGCAGGGAAGTCCTTGACAGTCTCAAGGTTCTCCTTCAACTTCTTGCCAGTGACCGTCATCTGGTTACCGTCAAGAAGGCCCTCCTTCAACAGAAACTTGAGAAGTGCTGGCGTGCCACCAATATCGTGAATGTCGGCCATGACGTACTTGCCAGAAGGCTTCAAATCGGCCAACAATGGAATGCGGTCGCTGACGCTCTGGAAGTCGTCAATGGTGAGCTTGAGGCCAACCGAATCGGCAATGGCGATCAAGTGAAGAACAGCGTTGGTTGAGCCACCAGTGATGCTGATGACAACCATGGCGTTCTCCAGCGCCTGGCGGGTGATGATGTCGCTCGGTCGGATGTCTTCCTTAAGAAGATTCTTAATGGCGCCACCTGCCGCTAGACACTCGAGCATCTTAGCCTTGGAGTTGGCGGGGTTGGACGAGGAGCCGGGCAGCGACATGCCCATGGTCTCAATTGCAGTAGCCATTGTGTTTGCCGTGTACATGCCTCCGCACGCACCCTGCCCATTGCACGCATGCCTGATAATGTCAAAGCGCTGGTCCTCGGTGATCTCGCCGGTGATGAATTGACCGTACGCCTGGAAAGCGGAGACGATATCAATTTGTTGGTTTTCGAGTGTCTTTGCGCAACCGGGCTGGATCGTTCCGCCATAGACCATGAGCGAAGGCCTGTTGACACGACCCATGGCCATGATGACACCCGGCATGTTCTTGTCGCAGCCGGGAATGGAGATGTTTGCATCGTACCACTGACCGCCCATGACTGTCTCGATAGAGTCTGCAATAATCTCACGCGACTGCAGCGAGTAGCGCATGCCTTTTGTGCCCATGGAAATGCCATCACTGACTCCAATGGTGTTGAACTGCATGCCCAACAGCCCCGCACGCTCTACGCCCTCCTTGACCTTGTTGTTCAGGTCCATCAGGTGCATGTTGCAAGGATTGCCCGAGTACCACACAGATGAGATACCGACCTGGGCCTTGTTCATGTCCTCCTCGCTCATGCCCGTGGCGTACAGCATGGCCTGCGAGGCGCCCTGCGACTTGGGCTGGGTAATGTGCTTGCTGACTGAATTGAGCTCATTGTCGGCTTTGGCGGTGCGGAGTGCGGAGCTGGAGAGGGCACGTCTGGGAGGCGTCAGTATCAGTGTAGCAATGTCAATTGCAGTGGAAAACATACGCTGCGTGCCACTGCGGCCGCGGTGAGCACCTCGCGCGCGCGAGAAGACCTCCAAAGCGTGCGAGAGACATTGTGGCTGGCGGTTCACTTCCCCAGAGTGTCGCGGCATCAATTTATCGATGCGAGCTCGGAGGACGCGGAGTCGGACGCCTCTCCGTGCGGGCGGGCAGCCAATGAGGGGCAACGTGATGATGCACCGCGCTTTGATCGTCGGTCATCCATCATCATCGTCGAGAGCTACTATTTCATCATTCAGCTGCATTGTCTTGTACAATCATATTTGCCCACGAATTCGAACCAACGCGTGTCACGTTCTATCTCCTGCGAATGATACATCGTCACAGGACAGCCGTTTCAATTATGACTATTCATCGCCAGTTTACAACTCGTGACAGTGGCTCTGTCAATGATGCAGCAATTCACTCTGATCAAATCGACTGTACATTGCTTATATTCCTATGATTCTACTGTATATCATTGATACACACCATCTCCTTTCTCTATTAATTTGTGGCAAACAACTAGCCAGATGAAACACCTTTTGATCAACCACTTCATTCTTCTACATAGTTTTGCGCAGGCTGCAAGCAACATATATACGGGCTTCAACTACGGTGCATTTTGGAGCGTAGAGGCCAATGTGAAAAAGAAAGCCGATTTTCTCGACGGCTTCAACTTGGCCAAAAATCTGACAACCGACATACCATTCGACAGTGCGCGGCTGTTCACGTGCAAAACTGCTGGAACTGTAGACGAACCAACGGAAGCATTTGACGCCGCCGTGGAATCAAATACCAACCTCTTGTTGGGCTTCTGGATAACACCAGCACGAAGCGGGGACTCGCCTGACGAAAACATCAAGAATGAAATGGCTGCGCTGGAGAAGGGGTTCAAGAAGCATGGCCAAGCACTTTCAGACCTCATCATTGGACTCTCCGCAGGAAGCGAGGACATCTATCGCGCCGAGGAAGCTGGTGAGCTAGGCCTCACAGCAGAGGTTGTTGGGCAGACCATTGTCAAAGTCAAGGAGAGCATTGCTGCGTCCTCGTTTGCCCAATATATGAAAGACAAGCCCATCGGACATGTTGATACTGCCAAACATTGTGTCGTAGATAGTGCTGACTTTATCGGCATGACTGCTTACCCATACTGGAATAAAGATAGCATTGACACAGCAAGTGACAGCTTCCAATATTCCCTGGGAGAAGTCAAGCAGCGGGCAGGCAACAAGCCAGTCTAGATCGCAGAAATGGGCTGGCCATCAACCGATACGGAGCAACATGGTGCAGCAGTTGCAGGGATTGACGAACTACAAAAGTTCTGGACCGAAGTTGGGTGCGTCGTATTTGGCAAGTACACAACCTTTTGGTATGAGCTACTGAAAGACTCTACGCCTGACCAGAAAGCCGACTGGGGTTTGATCGATACGCTTTCGCGCAAGCCTCGCATCAAGGATCTCAGCTGCGGAGTCCCAAAGCAAGGTCGACCAGTTGCCCCTTCAGTGAGCTCGCAAATTACACTGCAGTCTTCTTTGTTAGCATCAAACGGATTAAGTGGCTTTCAGGCGCCCGTTCCCTCAACCACGCTATCATCGTCTGAGATACAGCCAAGTTTTGGGATATGGGAAGCTACTCTATCGAAGGTCGGGCCGAGCACGAGGTACCTGACGGCCTTCAAGACTACAACGATAACCTCGCAGCCCATACCTCCCACACCAAAGATTTGGAGCAACGCGTCACTCTCAGATATTGCCGCAACACAAACTATTACACAGTTCATAACCATTGTGTCTCTTTTCAGAAGCAAGACAACTTCAGACCGGTCCCTTTCATATTTCACAACTGTTAGCATGCCAGGTACGTCGTGATTCAAATCATGAAACGCATCTTGCCACTAACGAACCTTAAGTATTGCCAAGCCGATCCACTGCCAGTCCTAGTAGCCACGCTACTCCTAGCGCCATGAAGACGACTACGAACCGTGCTAACCCTACGACAACGCCTCATTTGACCACTTCGCTCGTCAAGGAAAACTGGTGTGTCACAGTCGCCGATGTTGATCGGAATGGCCATCCGGTCATTGTCGCAGGTGGGCCTGCCGCACCAAATGGAGAGTGTAGTTCACCACCTACCTTCTATGGATTTCCTTATGTGACAAGGAGTGAAGCGGTCGTCACAGAGAAACCATCCGACGTACCTGTTGGGAGGGCATGGTGCGTTACCATGGCTGATGTTGATAGAAATGGGCAAATGCTTCCGGTTGATGCAGGTCCGGCAATGTTGGATGATAAGTGTGATGCTCCTTCAATGTATCAGTGGAAAGGAGGTATGGCTTCATGATGAACGAGTCAGATTTGACTTGAGATTATATAACAAATTTCATATCTCAATATATGAGCCTTACATACGCTACAAATCAACAAAACGATGGATGAAAATGAGAAGTAGCATATTAGCATGGTGGATGCATATAGCGCAGTGACCGAGACAGTAAACACAAGTAGAGTAGAATTGATATTGCATACCAGCAAAACATAAATCATTAATCATACATCTATCCATCTCCCTCTCCAACTTACACCGCCTTCCAAACCTCCGCATACCGATCATTCCCCGAGTCGCGATTTCTCTCATACTCACTCCGATCCGCAATCGTCTGCGCCGCATCCTCGCCAAAAACCTCCGCAATCCACGCATACGCCAGATCCGTGCCAGCCGAGATACCAGAACTAGTCCAGATATTGCCGTCAACCACCCATCTCGCTTTAGCCACCCAATCCACATTGGGATGCAGAGCCTTGACCTATTATCCTCCACATCAACCGTCTACTCGGGCGATCCACAAACGAAAACGCAAAGAAAGCGAAAAGGGAAGTGGAATGAAGGGAAAGGGGGGGGGGGAGATAACGCACATTATTAAACGCCCGTTTATTCGACGTAGCCCGGCGTCCATCCAGCGCCCCCGTCCTCGCTAGAATCTCACTTCCCGTACAAACCGTAAGCACCCACTTCAGTCTCCCCTGCCCGCTCAAATCCAGCTTCTTGAGATACTCAACGAGAGGGCCCATGTGCTCGTCGCTGCCCTCGCCCCGCGATCCCATGCCACCGGGGATAAGCAGGACATCGAGGTCGTCGGGCGCGGAATCAAACGTGTGGGTTGGCACGAGTGACTGGGATATTTGCGAGCCTTGCTGCGCGTGCAGCGTGTTGTGCGTCGAGACTGGATCGAGGGTTGCAGCGAGGGTGCTGAGGGAGATTTTGTGCGTGTAGCCTAGGATGTTGAAGGCGTCGAGGGGGCCTGCGACGTCGAGGAGTTGGAAGCCGGGGAACAGGATGAGGCCGAATTTGGAGGGGAGAGAGGTGCTGGACATTTTTTGGGGGGGCTGGGGAATTCGGGGTCAATGGGAGGATGGTTGCTTTCCTTCTCTTTTCCTCTTTTCTTTTGGTTAAAGAATTGAAAAAGGTCGAGGTATGGAGATTGGGAGGGAAAAATATCAATGTTGATACTTCATGATATCATGCATGTGACTCAGTGCTTTTTGTAGATACTACTATTAGTCAGCGATGAGGCTTGGTACCCCGTGGGGGAGCGCATTAGAGTTAGTTTCCGCCCGCGGATTTATTCTAATGGCCCAAATCGAGTAAAAGAAGTCAATTGAGACATTGTTGACCATGGACACAGCATGCGAACCGTTTACTCGACTAGGACATAAAGGCGTCATATTATGAAAAGACTGGATGGACAACATTCTTAAAACTGCTACCAACTACACGACACCATTCATATGCACACCTTGCTCTTCCTGCTGATGTACCGTCAGCATCCGCCTGGCCTTATCGATCCTCTCCTTGGTAAGAATGTAGCTCTTCGGAATATCGCCCTGTTGTATCATCTGCGCCTGCACTGTGCCAACGTCTTGTCCCCCAATCTCTGCGAGGACCATGTCCACGATTGCCTTTCCACATAGTGTACCGTTTGGCATGCCATGACCGGTGTATCCACCACAGAGCCACAAGCCATCTCTGTCTGGTACCTTCCCAACCCATGGGTGGTTGTCACGGGAGTAGCCCATAATACCAGTCCATTGAGCAGCAGCCTTCAGTTCTTTGAGACCTTCGGTCTTGCCGTCAAGTTCGAGTACCTTGAGCAAAGCGCCTCGGAGATAGGCGGCAGATCCCTCATCGATAGTGCTGTCGTCAGAGATACCTAGACTTGGGTAGTTTCCAGCTCCGCGGCCGCCACCAAACATGAGGTGGCCAGCAGGGTTTGGCACACCCTCAAATGGTCTCTGAATAAGGTAATCGTCGTTGTGAGCAGGCTGACCGAGCGCAGCAACCATGCCATACGAGTTTGGAAGGAGTGTCGAGCCCTCTGGCGGGAAGAGGGCGGACATTTCACCGCGACATGGGACGATGAGATCCGCAAAATGGGGCAGAAGAGCTGAGGTGTAGCCATTCGTTGCCAGAATGACTGTTTTGCTGCTGATGGTACCGCGAGGTGTGTGTAGTGTATGTTTCCCCTCGGAAGTTGTAATGTTCGTAACGGGAGTCTTGGTCTGGAGATTTACTCGGCCGTCTTGCACGAGCTTTTGTAGAATGAATGTGACCAGCTTGTAAGGCCACAGACTCGCTGCTCCCTCACTCAACGTCGCCGCCAGGCAGTCAGGCGCTACGCGATGCTTCTTGAGTTCCTCCTTGTCTTTTATCACTGTTACCTTTGCCGCTATCTCAGGGGCAACGTTGCGAAGATGTCGGAGTTCATTCTCAACCTCCTTTAGCGCTGCCTGGTTCCAAAAAGTTCGACAGCCTGACACGTCCCGCCATTCACATGGCACATTGTTATCTTGTACGTAGGATCGTACTGCAGCGACATTCTTCAGTTCGAATTTGGCCACATCGCTAGATCTGTCGAACAAGAGGGGTTGGCAGTGTCCACCGTTCTAACTATTTGTCAGCATAGATCCTACAATCCCGCGGCGGATAACCCCAGGCCAGGCGTGCTCCGAATGCCGTGCACATGTGTATGCAACCACCCTAACGACTTACCCTGCCAGTAGCACCCCAGCATGCCTCTCTCGCCTCGAGCATTACGATGTTCTTGCCATTGGCCCTTTCATCCTCAGCCAGGTATCTGGCCGCACTTGCACCCGTAATACCAGACCCCACAATGACAATGTCAGCCTCGGCGGGCAGGTTTTCTGTTGTGCGATGGCCGATAAGATACTCGTTTGGCTCGCTGTGCCAGAACGAGTTGGATGACGCGGGCGTCGGAAGGGTGGCGCGTTCCTGTCTCATGATGCGAACGTAGATGGACCGATGTAGATAAGGTTGGAGAATTGTGGACTCGATGTGGATTGAATTGAGTTCTTATATGCGTTTTTTTTCTTTCCTGCCTTCGCAGAAGACAATCTCATGTGGTGACGAGTCTTATCCCGAGGGTTCGGAATATGTTTGTTGTACCGACGCCTTTGGACTTCGTGGCGTGGCGGAGGGGTAGTGGATCGTTGGTCGGAATACCAACTTAGGCTATCTACGTGATCATCCTGTTGCTCCGATCGTAGGGCGCGCCGGGCGCTGATCGCTACAAGCCGCGTCAAGAGTCAGAATCGTCATTGTATATTGCTGGGAGTGCCGAACCAGCACAAGACAGTAAGATATGAAGGTGCTCAAGAAGATGGGTAATGTACAGAGGGGCAATTCAATCATGGTGCTTGAGTCATGACAGCAGACAGCTGGAGCACATGCGAGTCAGTAGGGCTGATTATGTAAACTGAGAGTGAGTCCACAATCAAAAGCCTGTGCTCCAATCCTATGAGCGACACGAAAGTTGGGTCGACGTTAGCATCGATAACTACAATTGAGCACTTTTTAAGATAACACCGTTCATTTCAAGCCTCTCCGTCAGCCAAATTCTTATATTCGATACTATGAGATGATTTATTACATCAAGCATGGCGGATCGTAAGGGCCGCAACAAACTGATTTAGCCTCGTATTAGGAGGAAGTTAACCAAATTACTAGTCTTGGTCCTTTCGAGTGTCCGTATCCGACGAAAAGTGAAATCTAAAACACCTATGAAGATACCTAGTACCAGGATGCGCATATGAAATCACTATCGAGTATGACCTACGTCGCGATTGGCGCTGGGATCCAGGGTCCTAATAGCTTGGAGCCGCTATAAGTTACTGCTATAATGGCGAGTAGGACGGTGGTCGAGCTGGAGTCTCAACTAAGTATAGCTCTATACATATATCATACCCCTGATTAAGGACGCTCCGATTGATGACAAGCTTGTAAACTAGACTTACTGACACTAATCCAGAACGAAAGGAAAAAAAATATTACCGATTTGAGCTTGGCAAGCAGTATCCACCATGTGCGACAGAAGGTGATGGGAATGAAAACGTTGAGAATAAGCGTATGGATTGAAGCAGTATGTTCAAATTTGAGGAACAGACATATCCGAAGTTTGTAGCATGCGCTAGTCTAATAAGCACTAATTGTTACTTCGCCCCCTGATGCATATATGAATTACTGCATCGTAGACAAGCAAAAACGAGAGGGCACGTTCCTTCGTTCCCTACCACGATTGCAAGCAGTGAGCGCCCTGATTTCCAAGGCTCAAGCAGCAACCCTGGAATCGAGCCTTGCGAAGTTGGAAATTTCCTGGCTTTGGGAACTCGCAGTTGGTATTTTAGGCATCATACTGCGCGGGTTCGCGGGCATGGCTGCAGCAAGTGCTGGTGGATATTTCTGAGCCATCGATTCTTTGAACGCAGTAGCAGTAGTCCATTTCCTAGACGTCGGAGATTCGTTAGCTGAGAAGAGTCTTATAGATTTCTTTTGAGCAGATGAGGGAACTTAGGCCGAATTTCGATTAACATGGCTATCTTACACTACTACTCTGCTTTATGACACTATAAGAAAAAGAAAGAAAGATAGGAAACTAATACGAAGGGAGCTAATATGAACGCGGTAATACATTGCCCGAGCCAGCTCAAACACGAATAATATTTTTCCCGTTGTCGTAGCGTCGTATATCAGACCAGTTTCTATGCTTGGTGTCTACTTGCGTCGTTGGAGAAAGTCCTTGGCTGAGGCAGTAACGGAATATCCGTTGAAGAGCCAATCGTTTGAGTGTCGACCTCTCCACGGGTCGCTGCCACTAGTAGTTCTCCTGCCTGCATCCTGGAGAGTTGGTCTGGTACTCTGTCCTGGTGTAGCTACTGGGCCTGGAGAAGTAGTGGAGCTGGTGGTAGATGCATGTCGTGAGTGTGTTGGCATGGCCGTGGGCGGCGACCTTGGTCGCTTGTCTGGTGGGGCGCCGCGAGAGCGACTTCGTGAGCGGCCGCGGATTCGCGCTGCGATGGCACCAAAGAAGGATTCTTCGGTTGGAGATGCTGCCATGCGAGATGTTGGTGATGTTGGGGAGTATGGTGGAGAGATTTGGCCCGATGATGATGATTGTGACTTTTGCGAATCGACTGTGTTTGTGCGGATGGGAAGGGGCATGTTTTGAGTGTGTGAGGCCATGCTGGGTACCGCAGTGTTGGAAAACTTAGTAGTAGAGGGATAGTTACAAGTAGTGATGTTTATATTGAAGTTGATGGACCAGCCAAATGTTGGCGCGGATAAATAAGATGACTGCAGAAGGTGAGGATGAGGCTCAACATCAGGCCGTCGGCTGGATTTATAACCCGCCCTATGGTCTGCTTCTCAGTCCCTCTCCTGTGTGTCCTCATTGCCGCTTGACTTGGCGCATATCGCAGCTCTGTCGAGGTGACGGTGACGCTCTGCATCCTCAAGCCATTTGGCCCAATCAGAGGGCGTAGATGGGGTGCGGGGCGGTAGAATCGCCATGTTCCTTTGGAAAGCTCACCGACTCCCCACTTGTGAGCATCGGTCTAGAGGCCCACAGTCGCACTGCAAAGCCAACACATCTAGACAAAGTGCCAGGGCGTCATGGGGGTGCCACTGCGACATAAGGCTTAGCGGCATGTCAATCACTGCACATGGGGTGCGACGGAACCACGATTTAGGGTCACCGGTTTTCAGGGATGCGCCCAGACTGTCCCACCACCATGGCTCCAAGTGTCCTTGGTGGTTATTGAAGTTCACCTGCGCGGCTTGCTGCGTATGGACACTCGGGTAGAGCGAGCTTGTCCAACGACGTGTTACCAGTTGTTGCCGTCGTCTGTCACAAGCACACAAAGTCCTGGAGGAATCTGCCGTGCCGTGTCCTCGAGGACTACTTACCTACTATCAGCGGGTGCGCCTCAATATGCAAGTCGAGGGGATCAGGCGTGCCGGTACCAAAACATGCTCTCGAGTTCCAAGCAATTTCCATCGGACCCGGCCACATACTCAGCTCTGGCCCTCAATCTTGGTTCTTATAAAACGCCTACAATGTCTGGTTCGACCATGGCCATGGCGCGATACCCCCGCATTTGCGACTCATCTGCATCCACGACAGCGGCCAGACCGACGTCTGGTGGTTTCGCAGCAGAGACATGGCGCCGCAACAAGTGCCAAGATCTGCACAATCAAGGCAGCACACACACGAAACCACCATGCAACTTTATCTCGCAATATCCAATGTCATGTGCATGGCGTCTGTGAATACCAAGGCAGCCATGGTTTCCCCGGCCCTAGCTTCCACGCAACCACAAAAACTTGGTCATATTGCATCTGCTCGAGTAATGCACATTCTGGAGAATAAACTTTTGTGGCAAAAAAAAGAACGTAGGCGCAAAGAATACTCGGGGATCCAGAAAGCAGAAGGGTTGCGGTGGCTTTGCTGTCCTCACTTCGCTCCCGGCCCAATTGCTTGGAAGGCAATTATCCTACCGTTGGACCAAGAAATGCTGGATGGAAAAGAGCAAAATGTCATGATACATATAGTACACTGACATTGTTGTCATGATATCGCAATGTGAGGACTCCATAGCCTTGGCACACAGGCTTCACTCCGTCCTACTAGCATCGACAAATCAGGCTAGCACAAGCTCCATCTTCCCCAACTCAATGTCGATACACTATTTTTTTGAAAATCTTCTTAACCTTTGTTTCATTTTATTCTAAATCACCTAGAGGATGTGGGTATAAACTACAATCAAGAATTGAGTCAAGTTGACATAGTGATGCAAACCACTGAAATAAGTGCAATATTCGTACTTGTGTCCTGATGACAGGATCAGACCAAGCAACTAGCTCCTTCAAAGATACTGAGCTTTTCAACGCCCATGCAATGCATTAAATGATGCAACTTCGTATTTTCCATAGACCGACAAAATTTCCACAAATAGCTCACCATCCATACCGATTACCCGCCTCCCTCTTATTCCGGGCACTCGCAGCAAAATGGTCCTCGAGCGCATCTTTCTGCGTAGTCGCAACATTGACCAAGCTGCGAAGACTGTTCTTTCCAGTACCAGAAATGGACTTAAGCGGGTTGTGCGATACTGCCTCGCCCTGCTGTCGCAGCCGTTCATTGTGTGCGTACTCCTCGTCGGTATTGAATTCGACTATCTTTGCGCCTGAGAAGTCCGGTCCACCGCGACCCTTTTTGCCGAATAGTTGGCGCCGTTCGGCTTCCGAGAGATTGAGCTCCGAGGCAATGTTTGTGAGGCCATTACCAGCTGGGGCGTTTGCGGACGGTGCTGCATACTGAGTGGTGTAATTTGTCGAATGTCCGTCAAAGGCCGCATCGGGCACAGGCGCATCCTCGTCTTGTTCCGCCCCGTACAGCAGTGGTTGGTATTCTCCATCCGATGACGCCTTGCTTGCAGGCTCTGCACCACCTGATACGCCGAAAAGGGAGACTTTTGGCTTTTGCGGTTTTGTTTCTACAACAGGTGGTTGTGGTGTCAACACTGTTGGGCCTGTTGGGCCGGCTGCCTCAGTTGACGCAAGCGCTGGGCGAGGCACTACTGGTTTCTTCTTCTTTCCTTTGCCCACAGACATGGGCACGAAACGCGGCGCCGCAGGTTTCGGTGCTTGCTGCGGCTCCGACTCCACCTTTGTGTCTTGTGCTGGCAACGCCGGTTTGGTATCCGGCTTTGCTTGTGACTTTGGAGGCGGCAGATTCAGCATGGCCCTAAAGTCGTCCTTGTTCATCGGCTCCTTTTTGATTGGATTCCCAGTCTCGTCGTACTCTTCGGTATCCGCTCTTGGCTCCCGCTTAAAGGCAGGCTCAGCACCGGTCTTCAAGCTGACACCTGACGCGAGCCCTTTGCCGAGCCCTCTGCTCCCAGCTTTTGCGCCCTCGGCCGCTGCGATGGCATTCAGATTGGGCTTCTTTGGCGCAGGCAGCATCGCATTGAAACCAGCAAACGACGATCCTCCTCCCAGGCGTGGCTTTTTCGCAGGCGGCGCGTCTCTCTGAATGTCATCCTTGTCCTGTCGCGACTGCGATGCGCCTGGGAGATTGACTTTGATTCGTCCTGGGTTGGAGCGGTCGACGACTTTCTGAAAGGCGGGTTTCGAGGCGAGCTTGGCGGCGACTTGAGGCGCAGAGGGTGCCTCGCTGTCGGATTCCGAGTCGGAGTAACCAGCGAGGAGGTTCATGGTGTTGGGAGGGTCTTGGCGTGGGGTGAAGGTTGAGAGAGGGCTGTGGTCGGAAAGTTTACAGGACGATGAGATCACATCGGCGCGTCAACGGGTGCAGCAGCCAAGCCCAACCAGGGTCCATGTACATGCACATGCACTTCCCCACAGCCTCCACTTCTGCATCTCTGCCCATGGGCGTTTTATGATTCCCGTCAGCTGGTCTGAGCATACATAGCTTTCGATTCTGAGATGTTGATACCTTTACCCTGACCCTCCAACCATGTCCCTCCTCCAAAATGAAGAGTAAGCGGTCGTCCTCTTCGCGTCGCATCGCCAACTGACTGACGTATGTAGTTTCGTGCTATACCAGCTTCGCACCGCCTACCTAGGCGCCATCAAGGACGGCGTGGGTGAGCGCCTGATCAACGTCGACTCGAGTGTTCTGAACAACCCAGCATTCCGTGCCGCTGGCTGGGTGCCCAATGCCTCCGACATCAAGCGCACCTACTCCCCACCGATCCCCACCGCCATCACCTCCGAGTACTTTCAAGCCCCGCGTTCGGCTGGCTTGAAGCCACCCGAGGGTTTCGGAGAAGATGAAGAAGAGGGTGGCATGGTCACGGGAGCCGGAAGCAACGACACCGTGGGGCCAACCTTGAATGCGAAGCGCAGACGGCGCAAGGAGCAGCTGGAGGAGGATGACAGTAGCGACCTCAGCGATGAGAGCGATGATGAAGATGATTCGCAAAGGTAGGCCAACATCCTGCGCCGCGACCTGCAAACTGATCAAGCCACAGACCAGCCAACCTGATCAAGTTCACCAAGATGCCCCTACGCACCCGTTCTGGTTCGTCGCCCATGCGTGGATCAGCACTGCGCAACGAGCTTGCAGAGGCCGGAGAAGGGCCTTCACTCATGATTACTTCACCGTCGCGCCCGCCAGAAGAGATTCCGCGTAGATCGTCCCTGCCCACTGTCGAGTCGTCCAAAGGAAGGGCTAGGAGAGACACCATTACCAGCAGCGAAATGTCGTCAGAAAACGAATTCGACAACTCGTCCTTCAGGAAGAGACGAGTTAAGCCTCGAAAGGCTGCCAATGCAAACCACTCGCTTTCCCAACGGAAAGATGAGTATCAAGGAGATGCTGCTGGTTCGCGTGGTCGTTTGGAAGCTCTGGACGAAGGCGACGAGTCTGATGATTCTTTGACGTCTGAATTTTCTGGTTCTAATAGCAGCGCCTCCTTCATAGGTGTAGCTGGCGACCCTTTAGACTCTTCTCCCGCAGGCGGCGACCTTCCCACCATGCCTGGCTTGACGCCTTTCCAAAACATGTCTCCCAAAAAGAAGAAGAACGAGCCAGTCCAGCCGACGCTTCAGGCCCTGCCTCCACCACGACCAATCAGTTTTGTACTGCCCGTGAGTGCCTTGACCCAAGCAATTCGGGCCAAGGAGCAGAAGCCCTCCGATCCCCTGCAACGTTTCGCCATGTGGAATGCTGCGAGCGAGGCTCAACAAAACCCACTGTTTATCAAACTATACTGTCCATTTTCTTCCAAGCCATCCAAGCCTATGGAGCTGCTGATCAGGAAGTTCAACGACAAAGGAGAGGGACCTACGGTGGCAGAAGCCATCGGATATGCGTTGCACCGCTACCAAGAAGAGAAGCTGGAACCGCCATTGACAGCCGAACAGTTGAATGTCAACTGCTGGGTCATGCGCATGTACGACGACGGCGAGGTTGACGACGAATTTCCGCCGTTGACGAGGAACAAGCCACTCAAAGACTTTGCGTCCAACAACGCTCGCGGTATGCGACCTCGCGCAAGGGACAAGCCTTGGGATGAGTTTGCGCTCGTTGCAGCGACACAGCGGGAGTTTGGCGAAAACGAGAAGCTTACGCCTATCTACAGTCAAGAAGCTGCCAGTGCTGTTGTATCACAAGGCGATGGTGCCGACGGCCAGGAAGAGAGTGAGGAGAAGAAACCCGTAAAGCCCATGCCCAGTCGGGCTAAGAGCTTCAGAAATCCAATCACTGGTCCATCTTTTGCACCAACAGCGACCCGTAAAGACACGAGCAACTTGGCAGATGTGCCAAAGGTGGCGCCATCGCATGCCGCAAGTCGTACTGGAGCCCCGAGGATGGTCAACATCCATTTCACCGACGAGAATTTCAACACCAAACACTTTTCGTTGCCATGCACAACCGACACATATATTGCTGATCTGTTCGACCAAGTATGCCACGATCTCCAACTCGAAAAGGGCCTCTACATCCTCAAAGTAAGCGGCAGCACCACGGTAGCACCACCCGACCGCACCGTAGAAGCCCTTGACACACGCATGGATCTGGATCTCGTGCGCCGTCGCTTCGTAGGTGACGGCGTCTTCGGCCTCTCAGGCTCACCAGGTTCCTCATCTCCCAACGCACCCCTCATCATCAGCACGGGTGGCGCCCCCAAGAAGACCAAAAAAGGCGACCGCACCCACGCCGCCGTCTCCGGCGCAGGTCTTCTGCACCCCCTCGCCCGAACCGGTGACTCAGGTGCACTCGCCCTCTCAACAACAAACTACTACCGCCGCTACGCCGTCCTCCGCAAACAGCCCATGTCCTTTGCCTCGTCCACTTCGCGCATCATCGCCCTCGACAACGAGTACATCCACATTATGCCCGGCGAATCAAAAACCGGTGCCCGCGGCGGGTTTGGTGTCGATGTCCAGGGTAAAACTACCACTGTCCATTTTAGCAGCGTGGTGGGCAGTAAGGTGTCTAAGAAACACCCCAAGATGTTCAGAGTTATTGTATTCAAGGAGAGAGAGACGAAACGGTATGATTTTGAGGCTCAGAGTGTGGATGAGGCTGTGGAGATTGTGCGAGAGATTAAGAAGGGGGTGGAGCGGTTTCAGGAGGGGATTGTATAGGCCATTGAGGATGGGGATATTTGGGACTGAAGTTTATGTTTGTTTGTTGCTCTTTTTTTTGATAAAGTTGGGTATAGACGGCGGCAAGTCTATTTTTTTTGCTTGCAAGGGCGGGAGGTGTGATGATGATATCGGGACGGTTATCTTTTTTTTGGGTGGGTGGGTGGGGACCTGGATGGTGTTTGGACATTGCTGGCATCTATTCCAAAGTTACGAGAGATACCAAGGACTATGTAGATTCCTTCTTTCTTTTCTTCG
>NW_006912277.1:0-39426 GCF_000523435.1 Bipolaris zeicola 26-R-13 | reverse complement strand
CGTCGTCACCGCCTATTGGCCCGTGCGCGGAGGTACTGTAGATACTCAACACGATAACAGATACAATCAATCAATCCGCTTCCTCACTATAGTATTTGCAGCTGCAAGTTGATTCACCACGTGCACCTTTATCGTGCCAACAGATGCGGTTCAGTTAGTACAGAGGATGCTTGGTAGTTTATTGTTATTAGTTAGGTAAAATACAATTATAGTCATGGTGGAAATCTACAAAAAATACACGAGTATCCGTTGTGTAGCCGTTGTTAAATGTGTAAGCAGTGGTAGGCCATGTCTCGTCGTTATAATGGTGATGCTATGAGCTGGATATGTCGATGTCATCGAAGACCGATTTCCGAGCTTTCATTTGAAAAAGTTAAAACAGGTACTATGAAGTAGAAAAATAAAACAGTCAGAAATTGAGTCTCCTTGCCTCTACGAAACACCGTGAGCGCATTCTCGATTTTTATTTTCTATGAAAGCACGATAGAGAAGTAACACCCGCCAAGGAAGGTCACGTGCCAAAGTCGCGCCGCGTTCCCTAGGGTCATCGCGCCCCCAAGACGGCTGTCAACAAACAGGCATCCGCTACTCACACGACCACAGACATTCTATTTTCTCTGTTACTCAGAAGACTGAAAGAGAGAAAAAAAAAAGTGGAAAACTCCCAAAAATGCCAGCCGCCGAACAAACCTCAGCAGACGCCCGTAGAAAGGCTGCTCGAGAAGTCATCGATATTCTTCACGAAATTGCAACATTGCTGGTAAGTATGCAAGCACACCCCTCCCCGCTCCTCCCCAATCTAAAAAGGCCCCCCGCCCAACAACTAAAACTCTCGGCTTTAGAACACGCATCTCGATCGGCAGCAACTATCATATTGCGTGTCATTGATTGAAAATGGCGCGAACCCAGAGGCTTTGGCGGTACGTTTAGCAAACAAGATCCCCGTGACTTTTTTTCCATCCCACTGCGGCACAGTAACAACCCTCGCGCGCGGCTCCGCATTGTCCGCCGTTGGGTAATTTTCTATTATAGTCTACGTTACACGGCATTTACTGCCGGCCAACTCCCAAAAAAAGAAGAAGAGAGATGGAGAGATGTGGTTGGTTGGATCTGGCTAACTCGCGGACCGACAGAAAGTGATACTGCAGCTGCGCGAAGAGTATCCTACGAGTTCGGTAGATGGAGATACAGAGGCGGGTGCAGCACCTGCGCGCTGAATTGGGAAAGCCCGAAATACTACATCCTCAAATAGGCGTCCGGGAGTGTTTTTTTTGTGTGTATGAAACTACAACCGTTGGTTTTTCTTTGTAACAAAGCTTTTCACACAAAAGTTATTGCGAGCAGCCGCGTCATTGCGAGATTAGGTTGCTAAAGAGCCAGCTGACGCGGCGAGGGAGCGTATGAGAGAGAGAGAAGGAGGGGTGGTTGGGGGGAAGGGAAACAAACAATCGGGGTGATCACCTCACGCCTAAGAAAAAACGTTATCAGTTGGTCGTTGCATCTAGAACGGCCTGACTTTACTTCCCTCTCCAACATTAAAAAAAAAGCGCCCAGTATCTTGGTTCTCCTCCCCTCCCTCCCGAATCTATGGCCTGACTTGGCCTGCATTATTCCCTGGGGGGGGGGTGGGGGGTGCAAAAACAAAACAAGACAAGGGAAACCGGGAAAGCGCTAATATCCTAGGGGAGGGGCCGAGGGGGGGAGGGGGGGGAATGGAGGGGTAAAAGGTAAAATGGGTATGCGACGTAACCGCGGGGTAAAAAAAAAGAATAAGGGCGGGTTGCCAACGAACCAGAGAGAGTTAATGGTACCGTTGGGGCCGGTTAGTTTGTATCAAAGGCTTATGCACGGTTATCAGTACGCATTTGCAGGGTGTAGTTTGCGTCTTACAGGGCTTGGGAGGGAGTAGGGGAAGCGTGTTGAGATAGGAATTCACCGGGTAGCAATCACACCGGATTTGCCAAGTGCATGTGAGTTGGTGTGTTGGTGTGTGGCAGATAGAATGTACGGATCAATGCGCGATGTATCCTGACTCAAAGTGGCGTACATAGACAGTACACCAACAAGTCACCAGGTCCACGGAGATGGCCGTCTTTTATGCAACTAAATCGTAGGACACCCCATCATCGAACGAGTCGACTAGATAAAGCATAGTATGTCACCATCTATACTACTCGGTTGTTATAGTTATGAACTAGGTAAAAGATGGACAGATGCTTGATAACGTATCTTGATTAGGAGCGCAAATAGTTGCTAAACTAAATGTCATAGTAGATGGCTGAGAATAGCGATTGTATGGTGGGTATCATCGATCAACGAGAGGAATGTGTGTGGGGTATCTTCCGAGACAGCAAACTTGCTGCAGCGACAAACAATGAAAGCCCGAAAAAAAACTCCTGCTGCTGTGTCCTTAAGATAGAAGTTGCAGTAAAGGAAAAATAAATAAATAGAAAACAGAATCTTCTATCTGCTTCCCCAGGTAGGGGAGCTCTGACGCTGGCGAAAGTTGCCCTTTGCGTCTGCGACTTTTTGCAGGGCCTTTTCGGCCTTGGCCTCTTGCTTGTTGATGAATCCGTTGAAGATGAGAGGCAGGATGCGCTTAGAGTCTAGTGGTCATTGTTAGCAACCTGATCGAGAGGAGTGTATCGTAGCGATAAAACTTACTGGCATGGTCGGGATCGAAAAGAATGCCATCTGCGCCCCTCTCGCCCGCAACCCTGACTGCCTCTTCCAAAAGACCCTCACCAACACCTTTGCCGCGGTACTTGAGCTTGACGGTCCAAGCGCGCACAACGGCCTTGCCCCTCCTTCTCCTGCCACGCTTCTTTGCGGCATCGTTGTCTGCCCAACCCAAGACTAAAGAGCCAATGACGTCTTCGCCCCACTTGACCACAATCAACCTGTCATCACCGAGCCAGTCCATGTTGATGTCCTCTGCCAGGCTAATGTAGCCGCCAGTCATCCAGCGAATGAAGATTAGGAAAGTCATACTGATGCCGCCAATGGTGGTGACGAGCATCAACTTGTCCTCGTACCACCGGAGCATGTACTGTGCTGCAATGGCCACGGCGACAAAGTAGGCGGCTAGCGAGATAGGGTGGAACATCATCATCTTGCTGGCGACCTGGCGCTGTTGTGCAACCGAGTCGGCGACTAGGCGCAGGCCCTCAATACGGTCATCTTCGGTTTCAGCCGTGTAGGTGGAAAGTTGGGGCAGCTCGTCGGCAGTTGCCTTTTCTGGTGCACTCGCTTCGGTCGACGACATGACGTGCGATTCAGCGGTAGATACGTAGGGGTTGTACGGGGCGGTGGATGTTGAGTAGGATAGTGAGGTTGGAGGCACTGGTTGGATAAAGGTGTTTAGACGGAAATTTGTTGGCGTGGGTAGTGGTGAAGGGAGGTCTGGGTCGATTCTGAGATTGGCGCTCAATGAAGTGAGGAAAGCTGTTGTTGGCTGTTAGTACATAGACACTCCACCCACCACGTCAAATCCAGAATTGAGAATCCCAACCTACCTGCACTTGTTCTGAATCCCGGTAGCGACGGTATGGCTGGAATTGCCTTTTCAATTCCCGCGTAGTGGTTTACAACAACAGTCTCTTGTCCGATGAATTGTTGCCGTGGAAACGCATGGGGACCTGGCGGAACCTTGAGATGGGTGGGAGGGAGTTGGCGGCGCATTTTTCAGTCTTTATATAAACACGGGATCTAGAATATTTTTTTCTCCTGTCTAGACGATTACGCCGGATGACATGTAGGACTAGTCGGCAAGGGCGTTATGCTGAGAGAGGAATGGGAGGAAAGTAAAGGGACCAGCCAGGAATAGGAAGTAGGGCACGTGGGGTGGATGTGTGCCGCACAGGATTAAGTCGAGAGCAAGAAAACTATAGCGACGAGGGAAAAAAAGATCTAGAATTGTTTAGTCCAGCAGACGGGCACGTCAGGGAAGAGAAAAAAAGCCCAAACACAGAGTGGGAACTTGAGCGTTAAAGTATGGGGCGTGGCAGCCAAGACGACGAGAACGAAGAAAGGCGTTTTGCGCTTAAGCTGGCGCGGACGGACAGGGAAAAAATGGGTGGACGATAGGCATCGGGGGCACGGGCCCTGTGATGGCGCGGAGTCGAGCGAAGGGAAGGAAGGAGCCTGGCCGCTGATCTGAACAGGCCCACGCTGCTCAAACCCCGGCCCTGGTCTGCTATGCTTCAGCTGCTGCACTCACACGCCCGTCGCCCCTCTGATTGGAGCCGCCGCACACACAGAGATAACCACCCACCACTCACCACTCCATCTGCATTCCATCTTCAGCGTGTTGGGCACGCGGGTTGGCTGCGCGGCGGAGCGGCGTCTTTCTTTGTTGGTTTTTGATGGAGGTGCAGTCAGTCCAACCACTCACTCCACTACTTACCCACCTACACTACACTACTCCGCCCAACGGCCACGCCTCGGTACCATTCTGCCTTTGTTGCTTACTTATGCCCTCTCTTACTTCTTACTACGATTACTACTATACAGGCGGCCGGGCAACAGAGAGTGCAAAACTGCCTAGTGCGTTTGCAAGATACCACCGTCGCTGCATCCGGCACTTGTACATGCCTTGGCTCTCTCGATCTGCGGCGTTTGACTGCGCATCAACGGCCCGTATGGGGGACGCCATCTGTCATGATGGCCGCCTGTCAATCTGCTGCAAAATTCCGTCATCAGACTCTCACCTTGAGCCATATCTATCCACTCATCATCATCATGACCATCGTCGTGGCTGTTCACGACGAGCAGAGAAAGGGTAAGCGCAAGCGAGCTTTAACCTGCGATGCCTCGCTGCCATTGCTCCCCCGGCCAACCATTCCCCATCCAGCCGCGGTACAGACCACTCTGCATTAATCTCAAACCCATCCTTCGCGACAGAATCCCCCCAAACGTAGCCTGGGCAAACGAACATGAAACGAACTACCCTGCTGCTTGCGCAGCCTTTGGTTTGGCCGCGGTGCCACCCTCTGCCATGGCCTGCTAACCCCTCCATTGCGCTGCGCTCAAAGTTGATTACACGCCGAGACCCACCACCATTGCGTGTTCCAGCTGCTGAACGCCTAATGGTCCTTTGACTATCATGTACAACGGGATTACCGCCGTGAACACGACCGGGCGCCTGGCTGAGTTGCCAATGTTCTGGGAACTTTCTTACTGTGTACGTAGTACATACGTACATACTTGGATAATGCGTCTTAACCTAGCTTGCAGTACCCGACCACACCCGTAGGTCGCACGCGCAAATGGCGGTAAACAAGATGCAAATAGCATGAAAAGCAAGAAATAAACACAATAAGAAAAATAGACTACAAACACGGTCTCTGCTTCATCACGAGCCCTCCCTCGGCCCCGCTACTGCAAAACATTCCAGCAATAGTCTGGCCATTTTCTGCATCCGCATCTCTTCGCCTCTTATTCTCCACACACGGCGTCACGCATTGGATAGTCACTGCCACTCATGGTCATACCTTAGCGAGTAACCAATGGACCCTGGCCTACCTTTTGGCCTCAGCACCAACCACAGGGCATACAATCGCCCATCTGACGTGTGTCGCATCCCCACACTGCCATCAAGCTTCGTAAAGCGATCCACCGTGGACGGCGAAACAGACACCCACACCCTTGCACGCGGTGGGAGAGACACCAAGTGCAGAAGTGTGCGCAAACCAAGGACCAATGCCCTCTCTGACCGCTAAGCCCTCTTAGCCTGGAATCCCACAGGCATGCCAATGCGGTGTTGCGCCCCCACATACATTATCCACACGTACTTTACTTACTAGCACGAGTTATTCCATTCCAGTTAAACTTGCTCATCTAAACCCCCTCCTCCTCAAACAAGCTTGTTTCGAACCGAATCGAATATGCTTCATCTTTTTCCCTTCCCCCAGCGCGCTCCGGCATCGATCTGACACTTACCAAATCTAACTAACCCGCGCGCTGGGGACACACAGACAATGACACCCCCAGAGTCAGCAAAACGCCAGGCGCGCGCACAACAGGCGCCCCGGACCTTGTTTAGTTCTGACCATCTTTTTTTGTTTTTTGTTTTTGAGATCTTTTCTTTTACGTTGCTTTTGCCGTTGTAAATAATATATATTACATATTACCTTTTGCTCATCATGCGTGCTTACGTGTGGGTGTGGGGAGAGAGACAGCTACTCCTAGGGATGTGACAGGACGGGGTAACATGAGTACGTACAGGCGCGGGTTACGAAACCAGCTACCTTGGCGAAGACCCTAAAAAAGCGTGATCAAGAAATGTTTCGTGTTTCAGCGCTTCCTCCTCGCTTGGTACTGCCACCCGCATTAGGCCACTCCCTATCCTCTCTCTCTCTCTCTCTTTTCTCCTTTACCCTTTTGTCTTCCTGCTCCTCTCTCCTCCCTCCTTCCGGCTTTCCCTCTTGACACGCCCGTGTTTGTCTAGGGAGGGGTTTAGAGGACATGGGCGGGGCAACCAAAAAAAAGCCCAACGAACTAGTAAGGGTGTGTAAACAATCATACATGGTTTCTACATGGCCATTTAGTCACGTAAAGAAAAAAAGTCCCACGAACACATAGATTGCGCGTTTTCTGTCTCTCTCTCTCTCATCGTCATCATCATCGTTGTTGTTATTGTTCTTGCTGACGAGATACATTCTCGATTGTGACACGGGAAGTCTTGTTTTTTTTTGCTTCAAATTCTTTGTTCGGCTTTACATCGCCGTGGCATTTCTTGCGTGAGATGCCCCTTCCTTCCCTTCCACCGCCTTGCCTTTCTGCCGCGCCCCACGGGTTTTGCATAGACGGACAACGAAGGGGGCTCACGTGTACATGAGCCCCCCCCCCAACCCATACATGTCATGCGGATAAACTAGCTGGTTAGTTTACCTGCCACTGCTATCATCATGCATAAGAGAGTAACCTTGGTCATTTCAATACTTTTTTATTATCATCCTATATCCCCTTCTTCCCTATGACTCTCTTGCTTTCTCTTTCAAACTCTACACTCCCTCCCCCCCTTCCCCTTCCCCTCTTCCATTTGTATCAAATATATTTATATATCGCTCTCTTTACTGTCGTAACGTCTAAAAATTTGCTAAGAAAAGGAAAAAAGGGAATACCCTGCGCGCATACACGCAGTCGAAGAAAAACAGGACAAGGAGCCTCCTCTCTAGTTCGGGCATGGGAATATCTGGCATCATGCAAACAACAACAACAACAACCTTTGCTCAAACACCCACCTGCTAATCATCCAAAAAATACCTCAATATTAACCGTCCTCGCCACCTATCTACCAGTCCCTCTCTCCACGAGCTATCACCTCTGCTCTTACTTTACTTCTTCTGCTGTTGTTGTGTATTGGGAGCAGAAGAGCCTCCGGCTCCAGGCTCGAGTGTATGCTCATGGTTTCCAGCTCGTATTATCCTGCCGCCCTCTTCTTGCGAGCACACCTCACTGTTGATGACCCACTTGTCTTCGAGTATCTCATCCAGTGTCGCTCGTTTCTTGGGGTCGACTTCCAGCATGCGGCCTATGATGTGTCTGCTCTCCCTAGGTAACAAACGCAGGAGACGCCAAGGACCTTTGATCACCTGCGGCGGCTGCTGGCCGTTCGATGACGTCGATGCGCGCGGCTCAGTCGAAGGGTGTTCCGAGGATTGATGCCGAGTGGTAGACTCAGAGCCGGGCCCAGATTGCCGGCGTTCGTCACGTGCAGTACTCTCAAGATCCGTAGCTGACTTGGAGGGCCCGGTGATCGACCTTGGCCCGTCGTTGGGGGGTGAGACAAAGAGTTTGTACGAGTTGTCGGATATCCGTGGCGCTTTCCATGGGAATCGGCGTAATGTCATGCAACAGAACATGATAGCAAGTGACCAGATATCGGTAGGTTGTGGGTCGTACTTGGACAGATCATACACTTCAGGTGCAAGGTAAGGATCTGAGCCGACAATACCTGAAAACAAGTTAGAAACGCTGCTGGTATAACGTCTGGTGCTACGTACCACTGGCGAGAACGATTTCGTCTTCAAATGGGTATTTGAAGACGGCAGCACTGCCAAAATCAATAATCTTCATGATTCCGTGTTCGTTGACAACGACGTTGTCAAGCTTCAAATCACGGTGAGCCAAGCCCATGCTATGGAGATATGTGACTCCATTAAGAATCTGCAGTGTGGCACAAGCAACCTCTTCGCGACTCATCTTTCCAGTCATTACTATTGCGAAAAGATCAAAGGGTGCGTATTCCATGACGACGAAATAGCTTCCTTTTTCATTCACCAAGTCCATGGTCTCGATAATGTTTCCATGGTGGAGTGTTGATCCTATGCAGAACTCGGCAGTAACCTTTTTGTTGTAATCTTTTTCGGATTCGTATGAATGACGGTTACGGAACTGCTTGACGGCGAACGTTGTGCCATCGCTACTTCGCTTCATAAGCCGAACCGAGCCACCAGCACCGGATCCCAGCACTTTTCCAAACTTTCCGTACTTGCTCTGCAGGCCGTGGTCATCCGCAAAGGGGACATGTATCGATCCGTTTGTTATGGGTGGTGTCATGGTACCGGATTTGGTGGACTTGATCTTCTGACTCCGAATCGATGGTGCAGGAGACTTTCCACGCTTCTCCTTGTCCTTGTCCTTGTCCTTATTCTTGTGTCCAATCTTGAAGAAGCGTTTGAGTTCAGCCATTGATCCATGGTGTTTGCCGGTCGGCGACTTGACATCTTCTGCATCGGAGCCGTGGCCCTTGATGGACCTCTTTCCGAATATACTCGACCGCTTGCTGTCTTCCCTATCAGAATCAGTGCCCTTGGAGCGTGGCAATTGATAAACTGATGATGCTGCTGAACTGCGTCCGTCACGTCCACCGTAGATGTAGCGGGCTTCTAGTGAGTCGAGGTTTCTCGCTTGTGCTGCGCGTTTGGAGCGGGTGTAGGTATCTTCCTTCTCTCCTTGTGGTGTATATGGCCGGCTACCAGGTGCCGGAGAGGATGCGCCTGGCGTGCGATCACCACCAGAATCAGCAGGACTAGCGTCCCGGGAAGTCGGATTGGAATCACCGGTAGGGCCTATAGCAAATACTGGATTGCGTTTTGGATGGGGTTGAACGACGGCGGGCAAGTCTGAGGATGGTCGTGGGGACTGTGGTGCGGTTCTTGGCGATCCGGGAACTACCAACGAAGACTGGCTCTCATTCGGGCTCTGGAGAGACGAATCCATGGAGGTTGGTGGAGGCTCATGGGGAGGTGAGATTTGCGGCGTCATGAGGGCGGGGTCGCTTGGATGTTTGTTGTGTCCTGGGCCGGCTGCTTTTTCATCCCGGGACGATGTTCCTGCAGGTGTCAATGGTGGAGAATGCATGGCGGAGGCAGGTGAAGAGGGTATGGAAGAGCGATGTGCGGAGTGTCCTGAAATTGTTCGCGAGGCTGGGCTGGGTGAAGGTGCCTGTGGAGTGTTAGCTGGATGGGCGCTAGTTGCGGCATGTCATGGTCGAGAGTTTGCTTACGCGGGAGGGTGGAAGCGAGACAGGCTCGAATGAGAAGTTCTCCATGCGCTTTGCCTGCATGCGAGACTTTTGGAGCGTGGACGACAGGTTGCGTAGCTCTTCTTCGGCCTGGGGGCTCAATGGGCCATGCTGGGGCGCTTTGGCGGGGCTAGTGAGGTCGGCAACATCTCGCACGGCCTGGGCGGGCTCAATTTCCTCGTGAACCTCGCTGAAGCGGACAGACTGGGCGGGGGGAGTAGACGTCATGATGAGTGATGAGGGACAGAAGAGAGTTCTGTCAGAAAAGGGCAGCTAAGTTAGTCTAGGCCATGACGGAAAGCGCGAACGCATAGGACGGAGAGATTGCGCTTACATGGGGTAAGGAGGGCGACTCTGCGATGGAAGCTCGCTCGTCGGTCGCTACCAAAGTCCGTCAAGCGAGGGCGGTGGTGCGTTGGATGGGCCGGACAAGGGAAGCGGAGGAGGAGGAACAGGTGGGCTGGTCGTGTGCCTGGCTACAGAGCATCGAGGTTCGTCATGGGCAGCTAGGATAAGTGGATGCAGATGGAGCCCCGCGCTAGTCGTCGAGTGCGCAGCGCCAATTCGTCCGCAGTGGTGCGGGAAGCTCGGAGTCAGCACAGGCAGACAAGAGGAAGGCCGGGGTCGTGGCCGTGGTTGTTGTTGTGGTGTTGATGGTGCTGGGCGGTAGTATCAGCCTGTCTATGTAAAGTAGATGCAATGCAGTGGCTGGGCGGCAGAAAAGCGGCGAGAAATGATCTTCAGAGGGGTTGTGGATAGCACCTGGCGCGGCTTGCCCCATCCGTCCAGCGTCTACGAAGGAACATCGGGAGGCTGCGGCTAAGCCTCGACTCTTTGCATTTGCCATCCACCCATTCTGCACCCACCGCCTCTGCTGGCTCCAGTCCATGATTAGCCACTCTCGTGCAGGCACAAGTACCCAGCAGACACTCCCTCTCCTCTCCCTCTCCCCTGCTGCCGCACACATACTCAATCCTCTGCGACCTCCCGCCCCCCCACGACACATCAGCCTGCTCCACCCCGTTGGTCTCGACCTTGCACGCCCTGCCGTGTTCTTGTTCCCTTCGACATCTTAGCCTCCGGCCCTGTTGAACAAGTCTTTACAGAGATTTTCTTCCCTGTCGCCGCCCAATCAAGACTGAGCCTCGCACGCCCCGTTGCATAATAGTGCAGTGCATCGCCGTGGCCCAAAATGTTCAGTTGGGCAAAGTCAACGTGAGTGACGAGGGAGGCCTGGGGGTGCTGGCCTGGGTGCTGCACTGCACTCGAGTACGCCGACTGACGGATGCAGGCTAGCCGCGGTTGCCGGTACCCAGGAGCCCGAATACGGTCCTGAGGCCATCCAGCCCGTGGGCAAGAAGGGCGACGAGCCTGCCTACACCGAGCTGACCAAGGATCACCTCAAGTGGTCCACCCTCGACTACACCAATGTCGAGACACAGACCTTCTACATCTTCAGCGACGCCGGCCACCAGGGCTTCCTGCAGGTCATCTACAACAACATTGCGTGCGTTGGCCCCTTCTGTACACCCGCCTCGCTTCTGTGCTTACTCTGCATAGTGGCCTCCGTGTGACCGTGCAGTTCAACTGCAAGCTCTTCTTCCCTAACAACGAGAGGCCCTTCCTCTGGGCAAGCGACCCCGTCTACAACTACGGCTTCGACGAGAAGCAGCACTCCTTCTTCGCCGACGGCGTCTCCATTGAGCTCTCCGAGGATGGCACCCAGTACGCTATCAAGGCGGCCGTCCGAGAGGACTGCATGGTAGATGTAAAGTTCACCAGGACCGCGCCTGGATTTATGGGCGGAAAGGATGGCACCACCAATTACGGTACCAACCCCAAGGAGCCATGGGGGTCGATGCACCACCACTTCTGGCCCCGATGCAGCGTCGAGGGCGCCATTCACACCAAAGAGGGTCCAGTCGACGTCAAGGGCCGCGGCATGCTGAGCCATGCTCTCCAGGGAATGAAGCCCCACCATGCCGGTAAGCATCGTGCAGAATATATACATACCCCTTTACTAAACACACCTAGCTGCCCGGTGGAACTTTGTCAACTTCCAGTCCCCCTCATACTCCGCTATTCTCATGGAGTTCACAACCCCCGCCTCATACGCCTCGACAATCGTCCGAGTTGCCGGTATTGCCACCGACGGCAAGCTCCTCTTCGCAAACACCGAAGGCGACGTGAAGCACACCGAGACCAAGCAAGACGAGACTGGCTGGCAAGCGCCTACCGCAGCCAGCTACCACTGGGTCGGAAAGACGGAGGACGGAAAGGATGTCACCGCAGACATCGCGGGCCCCCTGGGTGAGATAATTGACCGCGTTGACGTCATGGCCGAGGTTCCGGGCTTTATCAAGACCATCGTTGCCAGTGCAGCAGGCACCAAGCCATATATCTACCAATATGCGCCCAAGATGACCATCAAGGTGAAGGTGGGCGATGAGGTTAAGGAGGAGGAAGGCACACTTTTCACTGAGGCCACCTTCATCTCGTAGCTGGGCTCTCCAGGCTTTGGATATGACGACCCTCAGCTATCCTTGATACCCACGTAGTAGTAATATATCAGGACTGGGACCTGGTTGTTTAATGAATAACGTTTGTCACGCTCAAGACGTCGCGTTGCATCATGTACTTTTGCTTTTATCTGACCTGCATATGAAGTTTGGCATCTAGCCTTTCCCCGCCTTGGCGAGCTTGTTTGCGGTACATCACAGCTTGCCCTGCATTCCCCGTCTCTGCGGCGTAGTGTGCAGCCTCGCTATCGATACCCCACACTCTGCTTCCATCTCACTTCCTCCCCTCACTATCTCTCTCACCTGATAGCGCGTCCCCCAACCAAACGCGTTGGACGCGCGTAGCCCTCTTATCAACCAGCACACCCCCCGCTCTCCATCGTTACACCCACTACCTTTCCTCTACCTACAACGATGTCCACTCAAAGGCCTAATCAGTTTAGCGCCATACCGCGCTACAATGGTGCTTCCTCAACACCCCGACCACAGCCACCGTCGTCGGCCACGCCATCAAGGGCTACTCAGCTCGGCCTAGGCCTCGGTCGGGGCGCCGGCGGTCTCGGGAAAAGTGTCCTTGGACGTCCCAAAGGACCCATGAAACGTCACATGTATGTCGAATACCTAGCCTTTCTCGCTAGGTAAACTACAATGTGTAACGTGTGCGCATGAACTAACAAACTGGAACCTGCACAGGAAGATTCAGAGAGATAGTATTCATGGCATTACCAAGGGCGATATTAGGTACATATTGTTCGTTCTTTGTTTTTTTTTTAGAAGTATGCTTTTAGGTGGGTGATATAAGGGAATTTACTAACGATAGCTACGATAGACGACTAGCGCGTCGTGGTGGCATTAAGCGTATCTCTGCTATAGTGTACTCTGATATTCGTCAGGCCCTGCGGGAGCGGTTGGCACGGGTATGTGTGCTTTTTGCTTTTAACGACACGCAATCTTTTTTTAATGCATATATCATTTGCTAATGATAGATGATTAGATTCTAAAAGATATTTGCGCTATTATTGATAGCAGTGGCAGGCAGACGGTGGCGGTTACTGATGTTGTGTTTGCGCTGCAACGGGTATGTTTTCTTTTGTTCTTTTCTTGAGTAGGGACATGGGAAGAGTCTAGAGAGAAACGAGGAAATACTAACGATGGTGATTAGCTTGGGAATCCGATTTATGGCTTTGAGCCGTCGTTCCTTCGTCAACGGTAGATTTTTGTGTATCATGATCAAGGTACGCTGTAAGGAGAGCTAGATGCGATACCCACGGCAGATATCGGCGTTTTGTAGGCGTTTGGACGGATCCCGCTAGTTTGTTGGATTATTCGGATTCCAAAGGAGGGAAAAGGGTTCTTTTACTAAAATAAAGCTGGCCATTATCCTGTCGCAGCTAGCAATAATGGATGGAATTCCTAGCGCCAAAAGAAGAATAGGTTAAGAGCCTACAGACGAGCATTTCATTTCATGACTACCACCTCCTAACCGCCTTCTTCGCCTCTTCCATCCTCGTATTCCACTCATTTGCACTCTCCTGGTCCCCCCATCTATTCATATACCATCTATCCAACGCCTCCAAAAACCTCACCCCTTCACCCTTCATCCCCGCCGACACCCTCCGATTCCTCCTCCATGCCTTATCCACACACGTCATACCAACCACACACCCATGGTGCCTCAAAAACTGCCTGAGCACCACCTCATCCAGGAAATCCGGGATACCAAACGGATTCGCAAACGGGCTCTGCTCAAACGCATAATTGCATTTAACCTCGCCCTTTAGCTGCAGCGCCCCCCACCACCGCCACCACTCGGCCAGCCGACAAAACACGACAAAATGCATCTTGTGCGCCTCGCCGTGTACCGTGTAGATATTGCCAAAGGGCTGGCACGCGCGCCAGTGATGCTCCATATCTGCATCTAACAGCCATCCCTTGGGCGGATACGTAAACGTGCTTTTCACAGCGGGGATAACGTTGATTTCCAGGCCCCGATGATTCCTGGGGAGCAATGCGCGGTGCTGGGGTACTAGGTCCTCGAGCCAGCGCGTTACGGGCGAGAAGTCGAGGTTGCGGACGGTGAAGTGGAAGGTTGTGGCTGTGTAGTAGGTGTATGCTGCTTCGATTCTTATTGCTCGGCTGATGTGCAGGAGGGATGGGGGTGCTTGGTGCTTGGGCTTGCTTAGGGAGGAGGGCCATGAAGGTGAGATGTAGTGGGTTGAGGGGAGGATGTAGGTGTAGATTTGGGTGCGGAGTTCCGAGGGGAGAAGAGATAGGAAACAAAGCTTTGATGGGTCTTTTGGGGTGATGTGGTAGAGGTCGCGTTTGTAAGTTATGGTGTCTTTTTGGTGGGATGTGAGCGTCGAGGGGCGTTTGAGGACCTTCTTCTTTTCCTGGGATGTTGGAGTGGAGTTGTCGGCTTTGCTTAGTCTGGCTGGTGTCTTTGGACTCGACAGTATTGTAAGTTTGTTTTGTCCACGCGATTCTGTCAACTTCCTGGGGCTAGGTGATGGAGTTGCTTTTACCACCTCTGGGTCCCGGATCGTTCTTGATGACTTTGGGCTGGCTTTTGAGATGGACGAGGCCGTGGCGCGTGCGTATGATGGGGGTGCCATGTTCAACACACAATAACTCTTAGAATGATAATATCACCTGTGAGTCGCCAGGATTCTCGAAATAAAGAACAATATATTCCGCCCAGATGACTTGCAATCCGCGTGTCTGCTCGAGCATGTCACTGTGGCGAAAGAGGTTGGTGATTAATCATGGGAGAAACTCATGAGGGTAATTTGAAATGCTATTCTTTCACTAGTGTTTAAATTCTCTTTGTGCGATCGAAGACTGGATACAGGCCATGAAGATGGTTGCAAGGAGAGAGGCGTTGCGTCCAGAGAGGGTAGTACGTAGGCTGGCACGTGAGCGCGCGAAAGTGGGGCGTTGCACGTATCGCGCCTTCCATCTCGTATGTCTTACTTGCGCCATCATCATTACCACCTCCACAAGATACGTCTCTCTCTTCCTGTCAGCTCGCAAGCATGGCGGACGAAATGGACACTTCGCAATCGTCGCCACGTGGAACTAAACGCAAAGGCGATGATAGCCTTTCACTTCCTGCGCCACGCAGGATCAAGGCACTTTCGCAAGATGTCGTCAACAAGATTGCTGCCGGAGAAATCATCGTCGCGCCTATGCATGCGTTGAAAGAACTGATTGAAAATGCTGTGGATGCGGGATCGACCGCACTGGAAATCTTAGTGAAAGACGGTGGTCTCAAGCTTCTGCAGATTACCGACAACGGACATGGGATTGACGTATGTTTGACTTGTCACAACAACATCGCATTCTAACTATCCCAGAAAGAAGATTTAACAATCTTGTGCGAGCGCTTTACTACCTCCAAGTTGAAGGCTTTTGAAGATCTAACCTCAATCGGCACATATGGCTTCCGTGGCGAGGCGCTGGCGAGTATCAGCCACATTGCCCATCTCAAAGTCACTACGAGGACGAAAGAGTCAAGTTGTGCGTGGGAAGCTCATTTCGCAGACGGCAAGCTCACCAGTCCAAAACCGGGACAGAGCGCAGAACCAAGGCCCAAAGCAGGACGGCAAGGTACCACCATTACGGTATGTCAAAACAGAAACAGATTTGGGCGATGGAACTCATGTGATGCTAGGTTGAAGATTTGTTCTACAATGTCCCCTCTCGACGTCGGGCCTTTCGTTCAGCTAGTGAAGAGTATGCAAAGATACTCGACCTCGTTGGACGCTATGCCGTGCATTGCCAAGGAGTCGCCTTTTCGTGCAAAAAGGCAAATGAAACCTCTGGAAACAGCGTGACAGTACCTGCATCTGCTACAGTAAAAGACCGTATACGTCAAATCCATGGTATTAGTGCTGCCAACGAGCTAGTGGCCTTGAACGTTAAAGATGATCGCTGGGGTTTCAAGTGCGACGGCTGGATCAGCAATGCAAACTACAGCGTGAAGAAGACGCAGATGTTGCTTTTCATAAATCACCGTTCAGTTGATTCTCAAGTGATCAAGAAGGGCGTTGAGCAGACATATGCAATGTTTCTACCGAAAGGAGGGCATCCATTCTTCTACCTCAGTCTCGAGATTGAGCCACAACGAGTTGATGTTAACGTACATCCTACAAAGCAGGAGGTACATTTCCTGAACGAAGACGAGATCATCGCTATGATATGCGATTCGATCCGCGATAGTCTCAGCAAGGTCGACACCAGCCGGTCCTTCGCAACACAATCACTACTGGCGAATCCTAAAGTCCCACTCTCAACGCCCCTGAAACCGACTCTACCAATCACTCCTAGTAAGGGCGATGCATCAGATCGTAGTGCCTCAAGAGCACCACAGACATCGACCAGAAAACGAAACGAAAATAATCTAGTTCGAACAGACACTTCGATCCGCAAAATCACATCGATGCTGCAGCCCGAACGATCAGTAGACGATGTCTCAGACGAAGAGAGCGAGATGGAATACGACGTCACAGAAAGAACACCAGTAGCATGCCGTCTAACCTCCATCAAAGAACTGCGCGCAGAAGTACGCGACGCAATGCACACGGAACTCACCGATATCATCTCAACACACACATTTGTCGGCATTGTCGACGAGCAAAAACGCATTGCAGCCATCCAGGGTGGAGTCAAGTTATTTCTCATCGATTATGGGATGCTGTGCAACGAGCTTTTCTACCAGATTGGTCTAACAGACTTTGCTAATTACGGATACATACGGTTTGATCCGCCCTTATCGCTAGACGAGTTGCTCAAGATAGCAGCGCAGCAGGAAAAAAGTAACGCGGGCGACTCAGCAAGCGAAGTGGACTGGGATCAAGTCGTCGACGTAGTCAGAAAGCAGCTTATCAACAAGGCGGCGCTGCTGAGTGAATACTTTGCTATCGACATTACGCCACAGGGCGAGCTCTGTTCTATACCGCTTTTGTTGAAGGATTACACGCCGTGTATGGGCAAGCTTCCGCAGTTTCTGCTTCGTCTGGGCCCTCACGTCAATTGGGAGGAGGAGAAAGCGTGCTTTCAGACGCTGCTAAGGGAGTTGGCGTCGTTTTATGTACCAGAAAACCTGCCGTTTGTATCCGAGGCCGAGACTGATGGTAAAGAGGATAGCGACAAGAACGGAAAGGGTAAAGGTAAGGCACAAGAGGATGGGGACGAAGAGACTGCCGCGAGACGGAAGAACGTACTACAAGCTATCGAGTATACCATCTTTCCGGCATGCAAGGCACGGCTGGTAGGGACACGAGGGATGCTCAAGGGCGGGGTCATTGAAGTCGCAAACTTGAAGGGCCTGTATCGTGTGTTTGAGCGGTGCTAAAGTAGCAAGGCTCTGCTGGTACTACTGATATTCGTCATGATATTTTGGGGGTATCTAGTAAGTGGGCGACAAAGTAGAGCTAATGCCATTCGCCATACGCATCGGAATCCATTCACTTCAACTTTCTTAGGCCGCTGCAGCCTTTTCTTCTTCTTCGTCTTCGTCGGACTCGTCGGAGATTTCAACCAGGTCTTGGATACTGCGCCTGGACTTCTTTTTGCCTCCTTTGCCGCTCGTACTGATGGTATCGAGAAAACCGCTGTTGTCCATCTTGGCCTGTAGCTTGGGCGCGGATGCGACATCTTGGATGAATAGTCGCTCATGATATGATTCAAAGGCTCTCTCATCCTGCAAATACGTTAGTTGCTATGCGCAGCTGCCTTCCACCAGACTACCTACGTTTTCGTCAAAGTAATTCAGTTTTTGCCACTGCTCCTGGTTCGTCGCCTTCATAAAAGCTTGCGTCATCTCGGCAGCCGTGTCGCCACCAGTCTTTTTGACCTGAGCGAGGAAAGCTTTTGGCTCTGCAAGCTTTGCGCCCTCTTGTGACTCTTTTTCACGCCGGCGCTGAACAGCCTCTAGCTGGGCAGAGGCGTCGATGTGGTGAAATTGTGTTCGGAGTTGTACGAGACCGTCAATGCGTGTAAGGTGGAGTTCGTCTACCAAAAATTAGCGGAGGTTCGACGGCGCAATTCAGGTTGCGATAACTCACTGTCACGAAACGTGCCGAGCATGTAGCTAGGGCCCTTGCCATCCTCGTGCAGAATCTGGCCTCCAAAAGTCTGTGTATTGAGGACGTGCCCCTTCTCGTTGGCGTCCTCAAAGTGAGTCACATATTCTTCGATATTATCGTCATCATCGGCGGTAACCGGTGCGACGGGTGCTCCTTCGCCGGCAGCTCCAGGCCGGTTCGCACTGCGCGGCATGGTGCGCTCAAAACCAGAGGCGATACCAAAAGCCTTTTGCCCAAAACCCTTGGTCTTGCGCATGGCTTCGCCCCATCGCACACCAGCGAGGCGGTTGTAGTTGCGGTGGATGTTGATGGGCACGTCGACCTCGATAAAGCCAGAGTCTTTTTTTATGCGCAACTCGGTCGGCTGACTTTCAGTCGCCTTAGTGAAGGGCTGGTCCGGGGGGCGATTCAGGTACTGGAGGACATAGAGCTGCTGCTCAGCTACATCAGGCGTGATGTAGACATCGTACTCGGCTACAACTGGGTCGTCGTCTTCAACGTCCATGGCTGCTGGAATTCGCCCGTCAAGTTAGCAAGGCCGGCGCCTCTTGGTGTGTTTATAGGCAGAGGCTGGTCTTACGAGCCATTGTGTGTGTATGGTGAGGAATTGCAAGCACAAGTGCGTGCCGGAGCCAGAAAGTTCCAAAAGAGCCAAAAGTTCGCTCCGCCCCGCAACGCGAAGTCGCGTGGAGCCGCGGCCCGTGCAGCTGCATGACGGAATGCATCCGATCATCCCCAGGCCTGTCAACAGTGACAATCCCAACTTAAAGTCTTTGAGCCACCCGCGGGCTTCGGAGCATTCTAGACATCGCCATGGCCTATATAGCCCCCATTCATCGACCAAGCAGCATCAGGCATGCCCTGAAGCTCAACTTCCTGGCTCCGGAAGACGACTGCCTGGTGGTCGCGTAAGTGGTATATGCAGAGAGAGCAGCAGATGGAGACTAACGTCATGATAGAAAGTCAAATAGACTCGAATTCTATACACACGAGGCAGACGGACTGGTCCTGAAACATTCCAAAGCCATCTATGGCAAAGTCACCATGCTCCAGAAGCTGCGACCAGCACTATCTCCCACCGACCATCTCTTTGTCGGCACCGACCGCTTCATGTACTTTACGCTGTCCTGGAATGCCGAAAAGAAACAGCTTCAGACTGAAAAGTCGTTTGCGAGTGTCGCCGACAATGCAGCCAGAGAGTCGCAAACGGGCGAGCGATGTCACATTGATCCCACTGGCCGATTCATGACTATCGAAGTGTACGAGGGTATCCTCACCGTCATACCATTGGTCCAGAGAGGGAAGAAGAGAAAGCAAGAGGCGGACATTGCCCATCTGGGTGATCCTCAGCCGGTTCGATTACCCGAAATGTTTGTCCGCTCATCCGCTTTCTTGCGCCCACGATCCACAGACGATAAGCCCAAGATGGCTCTACTTTACGAAGACACACATGCCCAAGTCAAGCTGAGATTACGAGAATTGACATATGCCGGTGATGAAGTCGACCTGCAAGAGGGAGAAACCTGCAAGAGCGAACTGGAACTTGGTTCAAGCCACTTGATCCCACTCGAGGAACCGTCGCATGGCCTGATAGTCATTGGAGAGACATCAATTGGATACTTTGATGACGAAAGTGGAGAATTACAAACAGAGCCGCTTGACGAAGCGACCATCTTTGTGGCTTGGGAGCGCATCGACGCCCAGCGCTTCGTTCTCGCTGACGACTATGGTCGCCTCTACATGTTCATGCTAGTCCTGAACGCACAAGGGAGAGTGCAGTCATGGAAACTTGATGTTATCGGCCAGACGTCTCGTGCATCGACCCTGGTTTACCTAGACGCAGGTTACGTATTCGTGGGCTCACACCAAGGCGACTCGCAAGTCATCCGAATTGCCGAGAAATCAATGGAGATTGTCCAAACCTTTTCCAACATTGCTCCCATTCTTGATTTTACTATAATGGATATGGGCAACAGATCTGGCGAAGGTCAAACCAACGAATACTCCTCAGGCCAAGCACGAATAGTGACCGGCAGTGGTGCATATCAGGATGGTAGCCTTCGAAGCGTTAGAAGTGGTGTTGGTCTGGAAGACCTTGGTGTGTTGGGCGAAATGGAGCACATTTCTGAGCTATTCAGCTTAAAGTCAACCGCTTCAGCTCAGTACATAGACACGCTATTGGTGAGCTTTGTGGGCGAATCACGCGTCTTCCGGTTTGATTCTCAGGGTGAAGTCGAGGAAGTTGATGAGTTTGTCTCGCTCGCTCTCGATGAGACAACACTGGCTGCAGCAAATATTCCACAAGGTCGCATCGTCCAAGTCACCAACGGCCGAGCTCGAATCTGTGATTTGGACGGCGGCATGATCACATCGGAATGGGTGCCAACAGACGGCAAGACCATCACTGCCGCCTCGGTCAACGAGACCCATGTACTTGTATCATTGGGTGGCGTCACCATAGTCTCCCTGGGCATGGCCGACGGGTTACAGGTGGTCAAGGAGAAGACGTTTGGCGCCGAGAGTCAGGTTGCTTGCGTTACCCTGCCCTCTGGAACCAGCTCCACTTGTTTTGTTGGCTTCTGGAACAACTCACAGCTCGCCATATGCTCACTCAATACTCTTGAGGCCGTAAAAACTGTTCAAATATCCGACGACTCTGTTCCGCGCTCATTGATCCTCACACAAATATTCCCTGATCAACCACCATCACTCTTTGTTGCTTTGGCTGATGGAAATGTTGTCACATATACTTTCGACCCGTCAAACCACGAGCTTTTCGGAAGGAAGAGTATCGTGCTTGGGACACGTGAAGCCACCTTCCGTGCCCTGCCACGGGGCGATGGTCTCTTCAACGTGTTTGCAACATGTGAACACCCCTCCCTGATCTACGCGTCAGAAGGCCGCCTTGTATACTCTGCCGTTACAGCTGAAAAGGCGACAACAGTGTGCCCGTTCGATTCAGAAGCATACCCTGGTTCCGTTGCAATCGCCACATCTCAAGACCTCCGCATTGCGCTTGTAGACACCGAAAGAACTACCCACGTACAAACACTCAAGGTAGATGAGACAGTACGGCGGATAGCCTACTCACCGAGTCTGAAAGCTTTTGGTCTCGGCACAATAAAGCGCATACTGAAGCATGGAGAGGAGATTATGCTGAGCCACTTCAAGCTTGTCGACGAAATACAATTCAAAGAACTCGACACGTATGCGCTCAACGAAGAAGAGCTGGTCGAATGCGTAATGCGCTGCGAACTACCGGACGGCTCTGGTGGGCTAGCAGAGCGCTTTGTTGTCGGTACCGCATATGTTGATGACCAGAACACGACATCTGAACGAGGTCGTATTATTGTCTTGGAAGTCACACCCGAGCGCATACTCAAGCTCGTCACTGAGATTGCTGTGAAAGGCGGATGCAGGTGCCTAGCTATATGCCAAGGCAAGATTGTCGCTGCGCTCATCAAGACAGTCGTCATGTATGACTTCGAGTACCGAACCCCTAGCACACCCGATCTCGTCAAACTTGCATCATTCCGATGCTCAACAGCCCCAATAGACGTTACAGTGAACGGCTCCTTGATCGCGATAGCAGATCTCATGAAATCACTCGTCATAGTTGAATACACAAAGGGCGAGACGGGTCTGCCGGACAAACTTGTGGAAGTCGCGCGACATTACCAGATTACATGGGCGACAGCCGTGGCAGAGGTAGACACGAATATGTATCTTGAAAGCGATGCAGAGGGTAACCTAGTCGTCTTGTACCGCGATCCAAACGGTGTCACCGATGACGATAAGAGACGACTGAATATCAGCTCTGAAATGTTGCTCGGCGAGATGGTAAACAGAATACGCAGGATAGATGTTTTGACTGCCGCGGATGCGGTTATTGTACCAAAAGCTTTCGTTGGAACTGTAAGTGTAGCCTGCCTCTTATTGCGAAACACAGTTGCTAACCACTTCAACCCATGCAGGTCGAAGGTTCAATTTACCTCTTTGGCCTCATATCCTCCGACTACCAGAATCTCCTCATGACACTGCAGTCCAACCTCGGTTCTCTCGTCGCCGCACCGGGCGACATGCAGTTTGCCAAGTTCCGTGCGTTCAAGAACTCAGTGCGTGAAGAAGAAGAGCCCATGCGGTTTGTGGACGGGGAGCTGATCGAGCGGTTCCTGGATGTTAGTGAAGAGGTGCAGAGCAAGGCAATTGAGGGGTTAGGGGTGGAACTGGAAGAAATAAAGGGATTAATCGAGGCATTGCGACGTCTACATTAAGTGTGGGCAGGAGGGAGATATAACGTGCTGTAGCAATAGCTAGCAGGCGCCAATGAAGCAAAAAGCAAATAAAAAATCCATTAGATCATCTTATGTAGAAGGTCTCCACCCCACTCTCTCCGTGATGTAACAATGTATGTAAAATGATAGAGGAAAGAAGAACTAGAAACAAGAGCGGAAACCAAATCCTTTTTTTGTGTTTTGAAGATGCACCACCAGCTCAAAAGAATGAGATGAGCGCTAATTGCAGCTTTAGCTGCATATTACGATCGGTCCTGGAGGGGCTCTGGTCGGATGAGAATAGTAGTAATGAGGTGATTGTGAGGAGCCGAGATGAAGACCACTGCGTTCGCCAGGAAAACGTAGGATAGAACGGTTAAGTCCCCGCTTCCTCAAAATTTCCATTCATATTCGTTAGGCGTATCACCGTCACGAGTACCATCACCATTGGCCGAGCCGCCATTGCCCTCACCACCGTTTGCGTCATCTCCATTGGCATCATTTCCAGCGGCGCCATCTCCATTGATCTTGTCGCCGTCAAGCTCATCCCCATCCACTTCATCCTTATTCTTGCCCTTGCCCTTGCCATGCTTCTTCCTCTTATTTCTCTTGCTCTTTTTGCCCTTGCCCTTCTGTTGTAGCCCCCAGATACCGCCATGTCCATTGGTGGCATTGAATTGGTCGCGAAAGCCGTTTTGAATGCCCTCGACTTGGTTTATCTGATTGCAGAAGGCGGGGAAGGGGCTTGGGTTTGAGGAGTTGGCGGGATACCGGTTAGACGCGGGAAAATTGTTGTTGTAATGGCTGTTCATGTAGTTATAGTTGTTGTTGAAGTGGAGGTAGTGGTAGTCATTGGAGGAGAGGGCAATGGTTTGAGCATTGGGAAAGGGGGTAGCAGCGTTGGCATTGGGGAAGGGGGAGTAAAGGTTCTTATGAGGAGTGGTGGAGGCGGTTTGGCTGGGGCTGTTGTAGCTGTTGCTGTAACTGTTGCTATTATAACCGCTACCGCTACCGTTGCCGTGATTGCTGCTGCTGCTACTGCTACTACTGTGACCATTATAGGCTTGCGATGGTGGCTGCGGTGGTAGAGGATGTGATGGCAGTGGTTGTGATAGAGGTGGCTGAGATGGTGGTTGTTGAGATGATTGTTGTAGAGATGGTGGTCGCGGTAGTATCTGCGGCGGGACAGTATAGTACCATGTGCCTCTATATATATACGGTTGCGGAACCATCTGAAAAACCAATTGATGTTGATTAAAGGCCTGCTGTGAGGGACCAGAGCTTGGAGAGAACACGGGAGCATTAGGGCTGAGCGCGATGGATGGGTTATCGTGCGCCATTTTCTGCTTTTAAGGCTGATGGGTTGGCCACGTACGCTGATCTCGCAGAAAGACACAAGTACAGGAGTGGTCTGTAGGGCGCTGGTCGCTGTATCCTAGTCTTGCGGAAATGCAGTGTGGAACTGTTGTGTAAAAGGTACGTAGGTACTAAAACGGTCTGTTCTGACTTTAAGGAAAGGAGTGCAAGCTTATAAGGGAACGATCTAGCTGATGGACTGCAGCTTCTCATGGATTGTGGGAGGAGTCGTACCGTTGAAATCACCAACCTCCAATAAAAAGGCCCCTAATGATGCTTATGCATTGGGATGGTGATGTGCCTACCTATCTATTTTAATACACCATCTTCATCACTGCTCTCCTCTTCATTATTGACACTGTTCAGTTCTACATGGTCCTGGTCTTCGTCGTCGTCTCTGAATCCTTCGGTGTTGGCATCACCATCACGATCGAGGAGCGGAGCTTCACCGGTCGTAGCCATGACGCCTTGCTTTTCCGTCTCTTCTCTCATTCCAATAATCACACTCCCAGCTACGAGCATTGCTGCCCCGAGCCACCACAACGCGGGGAGACTCTCGCTGAAGATGATGAAACTAAGGATAGCGGTGACGATGAAATTTGCAGACGTGTTGATAATGCTAACCCGTACGGTCGAGGAGGCGAGAGTAAGAGCACGTGTGAAAAGACCCCACATTATGGCGTTGAAAAGGAGGTTCATGCCGAAGAAGAGCTGCTCGTGGCGTTAGACAAGTGAGATGGATTTATCTGAGACGTAGGCGCGGGTAGAGACGGACCCCTCGAATCGCATACTCGACGACTTTATTGGAAGCACTAAGGCCGAAAGCTACGGCTATAGAGCTCGACCATGAAGCTGTAAGGGTTGTCGTTGTACTGCAGCCTGGTTAGTATGCAATATGGATAACGGCGACGCGGGGGGTGTTGTACAGCTTCGCAAACACGCCGTTGAAGGCTGCACATGCACCACTGGAGATGGCAAGTGCCAGCCACGCTGATCTTGTTTTCGGAACAGACATGGCAGCCCTTTTTTTTGCTATAGCGGGAGTGGGGGTGAGACTCAAGGCAATGTTGAAGTTGACAGCAGGGTTAATTGGTATCACGATAGGGTTGGCGATCTGCAAAGTACGGATGCGCTACGTTACCGAGCCTAGTTGGAAGACATGGGGTAGCTGCGCGCAACGGTTAGCTTCACATGATTCTGGTCATGAAGCTTGTGCACACACACACACACACACACACAAAGGGACGCGCATCTACAATGATGAGTGAACGAATGAGTACAGGCTATCTCATAGCAAAGTCACTCTGGGTCATGATGCATTCAATAAAGGAAAGTGAAGGATGGTATATATAATATGCGCATGCTTCATGCTTGTTCCATTCTGAGGGCGTTGATCCAGACGCCATTTGCAAATGCCAAACTCCAAACTCCCGTTATGCCAGAGGTATCGTGGTTTTTCCCTGTCCAAATCATGACTCCGATTAAAAATGTGCCAGAGGATCAACCCTATGAGCAGACACTTGGGGTTTAGGTGACGCCGCATTCCCAGGGTCCTGTGTGTTTTCAACTGCAGCCATTTTTGTAGCACTCTGGTATATATCTGAGTATCCTTGACTCTATCAACGTGCGGATGAGGTTCTCTATGCTTCGCCAGGGCGTTTCGCATTACAACTGACGATTTTAACGCGGTCGGCGTGGATCTGGTGGGTATTATCGAGCTTGAAGTTAATATCCTTGATAATGAAGGTCCAGACGTCGTCGCAGAAGCGGTATGTGTCGAGATGTCCCTAAGGCGACCCAAGTCAGTATAACGAGACTCGGCTTTGTGTCCAGGCGCAACCGACCTTGAATGTCAACCGTGCCTTGACCTTCTCGGAAAGCACATCGGCCACGGCCCGGTCAAAGTTGGCGAGAATCTTCATGGCGAGTTGGGGCTCTATTCGGCGCTCAGTAATGAGGTGATCCAGCGTGTCTGTGAGAGAGCCGCCCAGGCTGCAGCGTGTTAGCTAATGCGGTCGGCATGGCGTCTCTGCGGTCGCAACACATACCTGCTTCGGCGGTAGAGTTCATAGTATTTTGTGTTGTCGGTGGTCATGGTGCTGATGTTTGCGACGGACTGGTGTTCTGGGGATGGTGACGTTTGGGTGCGAGGAGGGTTGGGGAGCGCGGAGCGGAGGTTACTAAGCCGGTGGAGCTAGCGCGCCGCGGCTTGTTCCGCCTGCATCATCGCCAGCTTCAGAGCCCGTCCATCACGACGAAGCTCCAAGCAGCCCCCTCCAGCATCCATCTCCGCCTCTACGACCACTTTACATCCAACATGTCTCTCACTTACGGAACGGGCGGCGCCACGGCCGCCCTCGGTGTGGTTGCCTTGTGTACGTGCAGCGCGCAGGGGCGACGGCGACGGCATAGCTAACTACAACCAGACATGCTCTTCCACGGCGAAGGAGAGGCTTTCAACGTGAGAACGCGCTGCGCTACTATCACTTACATGTATGGCTAATTGCGCATCAGGTCGGAGCTTTCCTCGAAACCGTATCACCGTACACCTGGGCTAGTCTTGGAATCGCGCTGTGCATCGGCCTCTCCGTAGTAGGATCCGCATGGTACGTCTCCGCGCAGCAAACACATCCATATACAATTCGCATCTGACAGTCGCAAAGGGGAATCTGGACAACTGGCGTGTCCATCGTCGGCGGAGGTGTCAAGGCACCCCGGATACGAACTAAGAACTTGATCTCTATCATCTTCTGTGAAGTCGTTGCCATCTACGGCGTCATCATGGCCATCATCTTCTCCTCCAAGATGACCCAGCTTACCGACCCCGAGCTGCTCTACTCTGGATCAAACTACTTCACCGGATACGCCCTCTTCTGGGCCGGACTTACCGTCGGCATGTGCAACCTGATCTGCGGTGTCTGCGTTGGCATCAACGGAAGCAGTGCTGCTCTGGCTGATGCTGCCGACCCTGCACTGCAAGTCACCCACATCTGCAGACTCCAGCTGCTCGCTAACTTTCGATTAGGTTCGTCAAGATTCTCACTATCGAAATCTTTGCCGCTATTCTCGGACTGTTTGGACTTATCATTGGATTGTTGATGCAAAGCAACGCAAAGGACTTTGAGTGAGCTTACAGGGACTTTATTGGCTTGCGCAAAATTTCGGAAAAACCCACCAGGTCGATCTTTGATCATGCTTGAAGGCGACGAGCAAACAAATGCTACAGATGTCAGCACAGGAAGCTGGCTTGGACGTTACAGAAAGTTACTGTTGTAGAAGTTTGTACGATGCACATGGGGAGGGCGCTTGTATAATGCATGTGTACTATGAGCAATCACCGGCGTTAAATACCAGTTTTTTTAAAGAAAATATATCCAAACACTCCTGCACACGTGAAGCTGACGTCTGAGTAATCCTTCGACATACTGTCGGTGGTCCGTGCACTGGGTTAGGGAACGTGGGATGTCACACAAGCTCCACTTCATTTAGACTCGACATTACCACCTCATAAAATGGCTACTACGAATTCCAAGTTGAGAGCAGCGATTTTGGTCGTCTCCGAGACAGCCTCGCAAGATCCTACAACTGATAAATGCATACCTACTTTAAACCAAGTCTTCGGCGATCTCGGGAACAACCAATGGGACGTTAGCGAAACCGAAATCGTACCTGACAATGCTCTTGCAATCCAGAAGGCTATCAAGACTTGGACTGATGGGCCAGAGCCTGTGAACTTGATCGTTACAAGTGGGGGGACTGGGTTTGCTACGAAAGATGTCACTCCAGAGGTATGTGCATCATTGTAAATCATCCTGAAGTCGAAGAACTGATCAGTCAAAGGCAGTTACTCCATTGATTGACAGACATGCTCCAGGTCTTATGTGCGTAGAGTTGTTTGAGGATAGTCTGGCTGTTGACTAACACTTTTTTTTAGCCATGGCATGCTTACGACCTCGTATGCAGTCACACCTTGTCCGTAATGTCATATTCTGACCAAGATTTATGCTAACGATTCGTAGTTGCCCTGATGGCACGGCCTGTTGCTGGAGTTCGAAAACGAACTTTGATTATGACCTTGCCTGGGTCACCAAAAGGCGCCAAAGAGAATCTAGAAGCGGTGCTCAAGCTGCTACCACATGCATGCCTTCAAGCAGCTGGTGCAGAGTCACGGCCGCTCCACGCTGGTGGTGTGAAGAAACTTGAGAAAGATGCAGGTGTCTCATCAGGGAGTGCTCCTTCTGCTGGTATGTCAAATTTCGTTCGTGACTTCCAAGAAGTTTTGTTGGTAATAATGGACTATTATAGGAACCGGAGGTGGATGTGGACATCACCATCACGGACATGGTAGTCATGCGGGGCCAAAGGCTCATACAAAGCCAGCAGAGCATCCGCAATCAAATGATCCTTCAGCAGGACCAACGAAGAGATATCGATCCTCGCCATATCCCATGTTGGCTGTCGACGCGGCCTTGAAACTCATTGCAGAGAAGACGCCAGCTCCTATTGTAGAGAAAGTCCCTGTAAACATGAAGATAGGCGGCTCCGTTCTTGCCGAGGACGTTAAGGCGGCTGAATCTGTTCCAGCTTTCCGAGCCAGCATCGTCGATGGTTACGCTATCAAGATTCCGTCTTCAGGCAAGTTCGAGAAGGGCGTATACCCAGTCTCGATTATCTCACACGCCCAACCTGGTGAGGTCAAAGAACTCAAAGAGGGTGAAATTGCAAGGATCACTACGGGCGCGCCGCTTCCACCTGGTGCCGATGCTGTCATCATGGTGGAAGATACCGCACTCAAGACTTTGACTGATGACGGCCAAGAGGAAAAGGAAATTGAGATTCTTACAGATGAGATTAAGGCTGGTGAGAACGTACGCGAGGTGGGTAGTGATGTGAAAGAGGGCGAGACCATCATGAGAAAGGGAGAGGGCGTCACAGTCGTGGGTGGGGAATTTGGACTTCTTGCCTCTGTTGGTACACGGGAAGTATCGGTTTACAGAAGGCCAGTTGTTGGTGTTCTAAGCACGGGAGATGAAATCATCCCACACGAGAGGGAAGGCCCGCTCCGACTAGGAGAAGTCCGTGATACGAACCGCCCTACACTGATTACTGCCGCCCGTAGCCACAGATTTGAGGTCATCGATCTCGGCATTGTCTCTGACAAGTATGTTTCTTACATGTTCTCATCCCCTCCATCCGATCTCTGCTTCATTAAAGCTAACAGGGTTTTCTTTATTAGACCAGGTACCCTGGAGCAGACACTTCGTGATGCGATGCGCAGATGCGACGTAATCATTACCTCGGGCGGCGTTTCTATGGGTGAACTCGACCTACTCAAGCCCACCATTGAGCGCACCCTCGGCGGCACCATTCATTTTGGCCGAGTAAATATGAAGCCCGGTAAACCAACCACCTTTGCGACAGTCCCTGTAAAAGATAACGACGGCAACCCTGTCAACAAAGCCATCTTTTCTTTGCCTGGTAACCCTGCTTCAGCAGTCGTCTGCTTCCATCTTTTCGTTCTGCCGGCGCTGCACCAACAGGCGGGCATTAAGCCCGTGGGGCTACCGCGCGTCAAAGTGGTACTGGAAGAGGATATCAAGATGGATAGAGGAAGGCCTGAGTATCATCGTGCGCTTGTGGTGACCAAGGAAGATGGGCTTTTGTATGCGAGTTCCACAGGAGGTCAGAGGAGCAGTCGCATTGGCAGCTTCAAGGGCGCAAACGCTCTGTTATGTATGCCAAAGGGGGAGGGAAGTCTGAATAAGGGAGAGAGAGTGGATGCGTTGCTCATGGGTAAGTTGGGAGAGGTGGAGCGTTGAAGGCACAACGTGCATGCGTGGGTGGTATCATGTTGTATTGCTTAGTGTAGAAGTCAATCCTTTGTTCATTCCCTGGAAAGGCATTGTAGTAAAAAATGAAGGGATTTCCTTTCTCTCAGACAACCAGTGAAGTGAGAGATAAGATCGTCCAGCACCGAACGTCTACAGTAAAGCCCGCTTGGAGTCTTAATTGATGCTAAAATATCACTAGTGATATTTTACTCAATATACGCTTTATTGAAGTAGATATGGTCGTACTCTATATAACCGCTTATATTTTCATTTGAATTAATACTGTGGTGATGCTGATATTTCGTAGTAAAGGTAGCTCTGAGGTTCCGATCTCACTGATAAACCAAAAACCTTCCAAGAACGGTCAAGATAGCGAGTACAGTAGAGTGGCCAACACACTAGCAAAACACGTTGATTGTAATACGCCTAAAGTAAATATGTATTCTGCCGCCGCAGAATAGATGTAATGCTCTTCTATGCCTGTAGCTATGCCCGTAGCTAAATTCAGGTATATGATCTAGATCTCGAGTACTTACATGCGTAGAAACTATGAAGCTCTACTTCTCTCCGGACAAAGAGACTCGGGCCAAGAATAACACTCCGAGGGAACTCCAGGCATGTGCGTCCTTTCATCTCGGCCAAGCCGGCAGGTAAAGGCTACCGCATGAGAGTGCCAACCGTTCACGCCACTACGTCGATGTTTCACTACTATAACCAGTAACTTGGAGTGCGATCTCGAGATTCACAATACGGTTCGATGGGCCTTGGAAACTATGGTTTGAATTTAATGCGATACAAAAATAGTAACTTTGACGTTCTTGTCTCGTATACCTGCTAAAACGCTTTCGGTCATTCTTAGGGAGCATAGCTGTCCCGCAGTTACAGGTATCCCTACTCTCTGGGGTTGACAACATGCGTCATCAGCTAACAGTAGCGAGTCTTTACATAATTCTAAGGTATGGTGATCGAATATTGTATATATACTCTAGAGGATACCCAAAAAGAAACGGCACCACGCCATCGAGCACCGTCCATTCATTCAGATAACCATCTACATTCTTTTACAATTCTTTTGTATCAATTCAAAGACTTCGGCTGATTTTACCGAAACCGTGCATCTAAAAAAAAATAGTATTCTGGTGTACTTCTCCAGCGTAGCCTTTGCTTCTCCAGTGGCCTCACCGCAAGGCGTAGGAAATGGCGCAGATTCATGTCGCGTTTCTGCATTGAAGCCAAAAACATGGACGGACCTTAAAATAATCGATTTATGTTCGCGGCAGCTGCAAAGAACTACACCAGGACGACGAGTAACAATGTTCAATCGCTAGCCGCTTCCTTCGGTGCTCCTAATTTCTTCTGTGGTCTCGACAAGTTCTGCAATGCTGGCCAACCATGCTTGCCCATTCAACCACCTGCTTGGTAAGTTTGTTTGTTTTTTTTCGTTGAAGGGAGATTTATGAAAGGTCACGCAAGATACGGAACTAACTAGTGCTTTGCAGGTGTGCTGCGCTGGCTATTCAGAACTATAACAATTATATGAACAGCCTCAATACCGCTGTTACATTTGCCTCGTCAATTATCTCTTTGAAATTGGGAGAGGTTGTTGCAGATGTATATCCAGATCCTAAAGATGACATCACGCCTTTGAAGAACATTGGGTCCATGGTCAGCAGTGTCCTGGACGTAATTTCGTTCACTGGTGCTGTTGCTTCAACTGTAACTGCTGTCAACGGAGGGCTGGGATTTGCCTTGAGGCGTGCTACACCACCTACCCCACCAGATAGGTTCGTTGCGTGGACCAATCTCGGGCAAACAATGAGCGATGTCCTGAGCGATTTCCAACGCTTCATTTCAGATTCCTTGGACAGATCTCTCAACGCAGTGGTTGATGATCCGACGGACGGAATCAGTAAGTTCTCGTACATAAATTAGTATGGAATACAGTCACTCATATGTGCAGATGAACTTATTAAGGGGGGTGGATTTCTAGGTGTGAGCGAAAACTTCACACAAAGCGATCTCCAGACTATCGTCACTGAGTCAATCACCCGCCATGCAATTGGCCTCGCCCTACAAGCGCAGAATATCTACATATCCCATTCCCGCAAGTCTACAGGCTGCAAAGAGACAATTTCAAGGCTGTGCGTAAACAAAGGAGATGGCTCTTTCACATCACGCATTTTGACACAAGCGGGCAAGCGTGAGAACTCGTTGAACAAGGATGATCTCGCCGAGATTTTGATATCAAAATATGGCTCTACTAAGGAGGAAATTCTTAAAGGCCCAACTGACTGCTTTGTTGCGAACAATGAGCAGCAGTTGGTCAACCCATTTGAGAAGGGTTTTCCGACCGACCCGAAAGCGCCTTGCGTTTTCAACGTGCTCACATGCAATTTTGACACGCCTGGGGGGGGGGAAGGCGACGTCGATAGGTGCCGCAATCTAGGACTGGATATTTGAAAATGTAAATATCAATTGGTATCAGGTCACTGCTGGGTTGGGATCTACTCTAACGAAGAGCTACTTGTCGGGTATGAGGATAGCAAATGAAAAATTGTCTTTAGAATCTTTTGCATCTTGTCATTACTGCCTTTGTTCTGAACGTGTTCAATAACTTCCCAAGTACGCTGGATCACAATCATTTACGCCCGCGAATAGCTTCCTAAAAGGGACTTTATCTCCCCTTCGATTGCAGGATTGGTTCGTTATCACCCACCACGGGGGTCTCCATTGCCTTTAGCGCTGTCGGATATTTTGATCTTATATCTTGCTCACGAGGTACATATCACACGACGGGTACTTGGCATGTAAGCAGACTACTCAACGTATGTATGTAAGATGCTGCAAAGTCAGAGGGGCCTACAACTGCCCTTTGCTTACGGAAATATACGGATGATTCCCGATCCCGAGCTAGCTTCTTCTTTGGACGATGGTTACTATTAATTTACTCTCTGCTGACCTTGTCCCTACAGCGACGGCGCTATTACAAATCACAGTTGCATTCTGACATGACAAGGATTCTTTTGTTTGTGTGATTGATGAATACTTTGATTTTTCTTCTTTTGGGTTCGAATAACATATCTGCAATGTATAGTTTGGGAAGTTGCTGTGTAGCAGTCTTGAATCTAACATAAAAAAAAAAGGGGGGGGGGGGCAAAACGACATGAGATACATCAAGGAAACATAAGGGTCGAGTACTGTGTTTGTTTCAACAGACCGAGAAGGGAAACCAGAAAGGGGGGGATATCGAACAAAATGTCGCTGACGAAGCGAATCGTGGGATCTAGAAGTAAACAAAAAAGGGAAATAAACGAATGCGGAAAAGAACATAGGGGAGGGGGGGAGGGAAATGGAATAGTCGGGATTACTATCCCGAGCCGATGCCGGACCGAAACCAAATACCACCACACACACACATACCAGATACTGTCTGTCCGGTCGTTTGCTTTCGTCCACGCCATGTCATACCCAAGCCTTCTAACCCAAGCCATCCAATCCAGGAAAAACACCGACGCTAATATGAGAAAAGAAAAGAGAGTAAAGAAAACAAACAAGGTTTTGTAATAACAACAATTAAAGAATAGAAGTTGTAAAGAAAAACAAAAAACAAAGGAAAATGTCGAGTTGTACATATATAAGAGTAGTGGTAGCAAAGCCCGTGGCTGGGGCTGTCGTCGTCGCCGTCGTCGTCGTCGTCGTCCCAAATCTAGTCCGTTGTATTACTAGGACTTTGACGCGACTTGTTCGAGGGAGAGACTGGGTCTCGCTGAGCTGACGGTCTCCTCGAGGGCCTTGCGGTAGGCATTCGTCTTTGACATTTGCGTCTCGTAGTGTTCTTTGAGGCGGCGCTGACGGCGCTCACGCTTGTACATCCATCGCACGGCAATGACAAGGCCGAGTATGATGCCGCCAAGCAGGCCTCCGAGGATGGCGCCGACAATAGCTGTGTGGGTCTTTTCGTGCTGGCAGTTGGAGATGGTTGGTAGTGTAGGCATAGGGGTGGAAGATGCGGGTTCTTGGTCGGGGCTGTTGGTTGCTGGTGTTGAGGCTGGGGCTGCTGGCATCTGGAGGGTGGCGCTGAGAGGTGATGTGACTTGGGGTGCTGTGGGGTTGTTGCAGCAGCTTTTGGTGGAGTTGGCTGCGCGGCAGCAGTATTCACCAGAGTCGCAGGTTTGGAGTTGCCATGCAGTGACTGTGGATGCGCTGTTTGAGTTGCTGGAACCTGTCAACTTGTTAGGATTGCTTGTATCGTTAAATTTGTTTTTTTTTGTGAAGACATACCACCCGAGCATTGCTGTGGGCATGCTACATCCTTTCCAGTGGAATCTGTGCAGCCTCTTGAAAAGATGACGCCAATTGAGGCTCCTTGAGTTCCCATGCACAGTCCATTGCTCAGACAAATATCGCCGCTCGCGCAGCAACCGCTCACCTTTGCGCTAGGGTTGCATGGTGTGTATGATTTATCGAGCAGCGAACCGTCGACGCCATAGCATTGCTGGCTTTTTACAACGGCCGCCAAAGTCACAAGGACCGTTAGAATAGATCGGCACCCGACCATATTAGACAAAAGACTAAACGAAAAAAAAGAAAGTAAAGGAGAGACTATGAAAGCAAACAGACCAGTAGGAAAGAAGGTCACGGCTACTAGCCAAAAAGTAAAAGAGTGAACTGGTGATGTTGAGAGACTACGGAGATATACAGACAGTTTAGGTGTTTGACCACCGCATATACATATGGTTGTGGGACGGGCAGGATTGCAGGGCCATATTTAGTGTGTGATCCCTACTCTGCAGTATTATGCGACGGAGCCCTGTCAACTCTACCTACGTGCACAGGCTGAGCTGACCAAAATAGCAGGGTATACCCAGTCGCGCCATGAAACAAGGTGGGCAAAACCTCTTCGCTGTGGTTCCGCAAGCGTAAGTAGGTACGACTCGGCTGGGGTAACGCAGCGAACCGGCCGCCCGCGTCCAGGCGTAGCGCCTCGAGTCCAGAAGACTTTAGTAGCCAAAGGAGCGACAAAAGCAAAGGCAACGGGTCGTCCGGGCGCCACTGTGTGGCTCATTTTACGCTGCAGAGCACGAGCGCGAGTTTCCTTCCGCCCCCATGTTTTGACTTGCTTTAACGTGTGCCAGGCAGGGTGTTTGAAATCGCTTTTTTTTGCTTGGCCCCGGCCACAAAGAGAAGGTCGTCAAGACGAGTGAGAACCACGCGGCGAATGGATGGCCAAGAGAGAAATGCGCCTAGGGGGTTCGGGGGGAAAGTTTGACATGCAGGGACAATCATGGTAAGGTGAAGAGCAGATGATAGGCCAAGACGCAGACTGGGCATCAGCCATACGTGCGTAGAGACGGTCCTTTGCAGCTCCCTTCTACATCCGCGCATACACTCCTTCAACATGTCTATTTTCTGCACGCTGCGATGCGACTCATCGCCGTTGTCAACGGTACTACCGGCCAACTGTCCTGTCATTTTTTTTCTTTGTTCGCTGGCTAGAGACAACGGCCAGCCGCATGGCTTGCTGCTAGTTCAGCACACTCCAAGTTGGCTACCAGCCAAGCCCATTACAGCTGCTTTCAACCCGTTTTTGAGGACAATCTCATCGCATCTGTGATAGCCCTGCGGCTGTGGCTTCCCAGCCTCGTTTCTCTGGCGTATTTTCCCTCTGCTTATGAAGATCGTCGGTCAGATCTCAACTCGCCTGTACCCGGGAATTGAAGAGCCGGGACCCCCCTTGATCAAGATCCAACCAAGCCACGAGCTCCTATACGTCACTGATCTACGTGGAGATTTGGCCTTGCTACTTTTTTGTCGCATTCTAATCGTTTCTAGACTTGGTTACCTAGTTACAACAGATGCTCTGACCTCCTTTTTCCACAACCCCGCGCAGGGTCCTTGTCCCGTTTAAGGAAGACGCTCCAAGCCCTCTTCGACCCATGCGTGAACGCGTACCTGCTGCTCACTTGGCAGACTGGCACCGTCAGCTGGTGCCCGAGGGAAACCGATTTGAAAGTGAACAGCATCGTCCTAACGCTTTCAAGAGAGACAGGTTTGCAGCGCCCATCTGCCGTGGACGCATCCGTCGGGCTGACTCGATCCATTCCCCATTCACATCCTACCAACGCCCGGAAGCGCAAGCCATCTTCCGAGGTCCATTAGCGCCCTATTACGGCATGACTACAGATGAAACCCATGCTGCAGACATCAGATTATGGGCTCAAACTTTACAAGATGCGGATGACAATCCGAGGCAGCCTTACTTGCCAAAGTGGAGAGGACCTCATTAGGAAAGTCGGAGCAATGGCCAGGCACCAAAGTAGTAGTAGTAGTTCAGCCATGAAACTTCAACCCAACTCTGCGAGCGTTTCATCCAATCTCCTGACATTGTCATCTCGACGACTGTCCTCAACCGCCCAATCGAGCAAGTTCTGCTTGGCCATCTCCGCCCAACGCCGTGCCTCGCTAGCCATTCCATGGCCTGCATACACATATGCCAGTCTCTCGTAATCCTCGGCCAGCAACACCTCCAAGCCTTCGGACTGCGCAATCGCCATGACTTCCTTCTCCCATTCCACTACTTGTTTCGCGTCGTAAGTCTCCGCTGTCAGATTCTGAAGCTTCTGCTTGAGCCTTGCAAACTTTACGCGCCGATCGTCGCTTGCCTTTGTTTCGCCGTGCGGCGCCGTACAGAGCGAGCATGTACACTCAAAGTTCCATCCATCCTTGTACAGTTCCTGTCGTTCTTCGCGCGTCAAGTCTACCCTTCCGTACGAGATGTTTATTTCTTCTCCTGCGGCAATGTCTTGCTTCGCCTTGACTTGCATCGATAGTGTCTTTGAGACGAAGCGTGCGAGGGCATTCGGCTGGCAAGCGTGGTTGATGCGGGAGACGGATGGGAAGAGACAAATGTAGGCTTTGTCCACGTTGCCATCGTCTAGCCGGCAAGCAAAAGAGTTGGTCTTCATAACGTCCTCGATTGGACTTCCACCCAGACTCTGATCTAATGCCGCAACCATCTTGTGATCTTTTTCCGGAAGTCTATCGAGCGCCGAGTTGAATAAACTCCGGCCTTGGGCGTGCGATACGCGCGCTGGAAAGTGAGAACTGGCAATTATACGTGCTGGATCAAGCAGAATCGTCTCCCCCTTCTTGATGACTTTTGTCGTAAAGAGACCTTTGCCTTTGCCCGGGATAGACCGTACTTGGAGGCCATCTTCGGAATACTTGACTCTCTTCTTCTGCTTGCTAAACTTTGCTGATAATTTCCCCGCAGCAGATGGTGTCGCGATGATGCTCAGACCATGGCCGCTACCCGAGTCTGACGTTGTGTGTGTGCAGTAAACCTTCTCTTTCCCTGTGACGCACATCGGTTCGTGAGACCATATCGGGTGTTGAAATGACGGTATGACGGGTGGCGGTTTGGCGTCGGTATCTCCATGTAGACATTGCTGGGACCGGAGTGGGGTCTGCATCTGTGCTGCAAAGTGCGGCGGTAGGTTGGCACATTGTGGTGATGATGGCCCGTGGATGTGCGACGTAGTAGCAGCGGCGCATGCGCCGCTTAGAGCAAAAAAGACCCTTAGAGAGTTCATGTTGTTGAGTGACAGTGGTTAGGTTGCATCGCCAGTTCAAAGTCTGTCTTCTTTGCTCCTGTGACTTCTTCCTTCTTCTGTAACATGCCTGTAACAGATGCGGTGTGGCCATGTCGACCAGGGCTCGTGGCATCTCTTGGTCTCACCAACCTACATACTACTTACTACATACTATGTACATAACTATTCGATGTTACCAGCGACTCTTCGCTCTGCCGTTCAATCATCTTTGATTGCATATGGGAGAAACTTGCTGACAGCAATCTGAGCCGACCCGAATCTCAAGGTTGACGTTCCGGAAGCGCTAACCATCAGCCCGGCAGTGGCTGTCACATCCCCTTACCCCCCTTACCGGGAGTTTGATCATCTTCGTATCCCCCCATTTATCAGCCCTACGTGCAACCCGAAACAGGGCGCCAAGCTTCCTTCCATTACACCTCATGTCAACCTCAGATCAATGCGCATGTCTGTATGACGAGTAGCTTTAACCAGACACAGTAGTAACCCATTGCTGACTCGTCACTGGACCCTCCACATTTTTGCTTCCTTCCATCGATACAACTGCCGTGGCATTAGCTCAGCCTTGCAGAAGTAAAATGAGTACGGTGTGAGTTGCACAAGGATTTCGTCATTCCTCCGCTCCCTGTCGTAGCCCTGCGGCTCGTGACACATTGCCCGACGTTAGTACTGCCCAGCTTTTTTTTTCTTTTCTTCTTCTCTTCTTTCTCGTCGCGCAACAGCGCACAGCGCGGCTCCTCGGCCGAGACTCGGCTAGTATGAGGATTTGCAGTGTGAGGAATAGAGTTGGAAGATCGACATGCATGCGGTAGTGGCTTGCTACTATTCCTAGCGTCGACCGCAGTTTTTCCATGTAAGTATGTCGGGTCAAGCACATGCAGGCGCGATGCATAACGGGAGGTAAAAACGAGAAAAGTAAAATAATGGACCCGCAGATGGAGCAAACCTGGTTGTCGGTAATGTGCGAGATGGGAGGCATGATGGCGGCTGTCCAAGCTTTGCCTCTATCTCGAACACCCAAAAGCCAATAGTATTGTATAACGCGCGCGGTATTGAGCTGTATTTGTATACCAATGACTCCCGTTAACCGGCATTTAGCCGATATACATTGTGGAGTGTCGTTTGCTTGCAGCCTCTGGGGGTTGTTGCGAAGGGATCCTAGGTATATAACCTATATCTTAAAAATAATTGTAGGCTATCAATTTAGGATAGTCGGGAGTAATGCTATTTCTGTTTTAGTATTTATCACACGTGTCGATCAATTCTGCTTCTATTCTTTTCTGCTCATCTTAAGGTTTTACTCTATCCAAACCACGTACTATTGGCCGCCCATGGTCGAATGGAATTTTCTTTATAAACGGCCGAGAAAGGGAGTATCAAACAACTCTGCCGCATGAACGATTGAATTTGGTAGTAGCTAACGAGTTTTATTAGATCCTTTCTTCGTTGTTTCCGAAGTAATCATTATGTTACAAGACGAGTATGCGTGGTCGCAAAACGCCCATTGACTATAAGAAAACGCATATACGGACATGTTAAGAAGTCAATACACGTACAGCTTACGAGAAAAAGGGACCAAGTGAACAGACCACCTCAACTCTTTACCTTCTCTACCACATCCTTTTCTTCTCGAGGCAAAGAGAAAAGACAACTTCTTGAGCAAAAAGACTTCAACACAGGTACCAGAAAAGAAAAAGACAAAGAATAACAAGCGCGACTGGATATTACGATTCGAATCGAACCCACGCATGTCTGCCTAATCGCCTGTAGACACGAGCCAGTGCCAAAAAAGGAAAGTACACACCTGGGGTTGATGCGCATATGTTAAGTATAAGATACGAAATGCCAAAGGCAAATTGAAGCTACTTTCCTGAAAGAAAGAACGAATAATAAAAATTATATACCTATTGACGTTCTTAACGCAAAGAAGCACCTCAGCACATCCCATTTTACAAAAAGGGACGAGAAAGTGGTGGTGACGACAACGACGGACCACGTGAGGCTGTTGCCTGAAGTTGAGCTGCTTGGCGTCGAATAGTCTGACTTGCTCATCTCGCAAAACTACGGTAACCTATCCGTGCCAAGGCTTAGCTTATTAAGCTAAGTCAGCTGCGCTGACACTCGCCGCAGGCGAGTGCCGACGCTCAATACGATATTACCATCAATACGATATTTTTTCGCGCAACCCAGATATATTGCTAAATAACTACTCAACCACGCC